>NC_141606.1:28314761-28414761 GCF_047967505.1 Dipteris shenzhenensis | reverse complement strand
CCTTCCTCTCCCCTCCCTCCCTCCCTCCATCCATCCCTCGACCTAGCCCTCTACTCCCTTCCCCTTCCCTCCCCTCCCTCCACCGCCAAAACTCCTCCCTCGACCCCTCCCTTCCCCTCCCCCCCCCTCCTTCCGCCAAAATCCCCCACCAATCTACCCCTTCCCTCCCGCTACCCTTCCCCCTCTCCTGTCGCCTAACCCCTTCCTCCCCTACCCCTTTTTCCCCCTACCCCCTTTTAACCCTCCCCCCTTTTCCCCACCCCCCTTCGCGACCCCCCCAACTCTCCCACCCTCTTCCCCACTCCCCCTTCCCCGGGCTGGCTGCCACGGCCGCCAGCCCCCCCCCTCTCAACCCCTCCCACCCCTTTGCCCCCCTCTCAACCCCCCCCCCTCCTTGGCGACCCCCCCGAGCCCTCCCTCCCTTTCCCCCCGAGCTGGCAGCAACGGCCACCAGCCCCCCCCTCCTCTCAACCCCTCCCACCCCCTTGCCCCCCTCTCAACCCTCCCCCCCCTCCTTGGTGACCCGCCCGAGCCCTCCCTCCCTTTCCCCCCGGGGGCTGGCGGCCGCCAGCCCCCTCAACCCTCCCACCCCTCCTTCCCGACCCCGTCGAGCCCTCCCCCCTTTCCCACCCACCCATCCCCAGGCTGGCGGTCGCGGCCGCCAGCCCCCTCCCCTCCTCTCAACCCCTCCCACCCCTCCCACCCCCTCCCCCTCTCAGCGCTCCCCCCTTCTTCACCCTTCCCCCTCCCCCTCTCAGCGCTCCCCCCTTCCCCACCCCCCCCTTCGCGACCCCCAGCCCCTCCCACCCCCTTTCCTCCCACCCAACCCCCTCCTCGGGCTGGCGGCCGCGGCCACCAGCCCCCCCCCCTCTTCACACTCCCCCCCTTCGCGACCCCCCAGCCCTCCCCCTCCCTCTTCCCCACACCCCCCCTTCCCTCGGGCTGTTGGCCGCCGTGGCTACCAGCCCCCCCCCTTCTCAACCCCTCCCACCACCCCCCACCCACCCCCTCCCCGTCCCCGAGCTGGCGGCTGCGGCCGCCTACCCCCCCCTCCCACCCCCTTTCCTCCCACCCAACCCCCTCCCCGGGCTGGCGGCCGCGGCCGCGGCCGCTAGCCCCCCCCCTCCTCTCACCCCCTTTCCTCCCACCCAACCCCTCCTCGGGCTGGCGACCGCGGCCGCCAGCCCCCCCCCTCTTCACCCTCCCCCCCCTTCGCTACCCCCCAGCCCTCCCCCTCCCTCTTCCCCACACCCCCCCTTCCCCCGGGCTGGCGGCCGCGGCCGCCAGCCCCCCCCCCTCTCAACACCTCCCACCACCCCCCACCCACCCCCCTCCTTCACCCTTTCCCACCCCCCCTTGCCCCGGGCTGGCGGCCGCCAGCCCCCCCCTCCTCTCACCCCCTTTCCTCCCACCCAACCCCTCCCCGGCTGGCGGCCGTGGCCGCCAGCCCCCCCCCTCTTCACCCTCCCCCCCCTTCGCTACCCCCCAGCCCTCCCCCTCCCTCTTCCCCACACCCCCCCTTCCCCCGGGCTGGCGGCCGTGGCCGCCAGCCCCCCCCCTCTCAACACCTCCCACCACCCCCCACCCACCCCCCTCCCCGCCCCCCCTCTCAGCTGCTCCCACCCAACCCCCTCCCCGCCCTCGAGCTGGCAGCCGCGGCCGCCAGCCCCCCCTCCCACCCCCTTCGCTCCCATCCCCTTCCCTCCCACCCACCTCCCTCCTCGCCCCGCCCCCGAGCTGGCGGCCACGGCCGCCAGCCGCTCCTCCTACCCCTCTCACCCCTCCCACCCAACCCCCTTCCCGCTCCCCAACTGGCGGCGCGGCCGCCAGCCCCTCCTCCCACCCACTTCCCTCCCAGCCCTCCCTCCCACTCGCCGCGCCAGCCCCCCCTCCCACCCGCTTCCCTCCCAGCCCTCCCTCCCACCCACCCACCTCCCTCTTCGCTCCGAGCTGGCGGCGGCTGCTGCTGCCAGCCCCCTTCCTCCCCTGCAGGCCGCCAGCGCCCCCTTCCCCCTCCCCCCTTCCTCCTTCCATGGGAGACACAGTCTCCCTTCCCCCTATCCCTCCTCCTTTCCTTCCTCTACTCAGCCCCACCTGAGAGTGCTCTCAACGGAAGCAAGAACAGAAGAAGGAGAGAGAGAGACAGAGAGCCACACAAGTTTTGGTGGGTGCAGAACCACCCTAATCTTCTTTTTCATTCATTTATATATGTGTTTGAGTATTGTACATAACCGGGGTAAAGGCACAATGACCTTTAACCCCCACAACCTCCCACTTAAAGGACAATGTGCCTTTAAGGGAGAACAACCAGTGAGCATACTATCCAATGCCCATCAATACATGACAATACTCAAACCGCTGACTAGGTAGACTCTTTGTCAGCATATCTGCAGGGTTATCATCTGTATGAACCTTGACAAGCTCTATGCGCTTGTCCTCAAGTATCTCCCTGATGAAATGGTACCTGACCTCAATGTGTTTGGTCATTGCATGAAAGACTGGATTCCGTGCTAGCTGAATAGCACTCATGGAATCACTATGCAATGTCAGTACACCTGTATGAATCCCCAAATCTCCCACTAGCCGATCAAGCCATATAGCCTCCTTGCAACCCTCTGTGGCTGCAACATACTCAGCCTCTGTGGTAGACAAAGCAATGCACTTCTGTGCACGAGACATCCACGACACTGCACCACCTGCAAAGGTGAACACATAACCAGAAGTGGATCTCCTACTATCCACATGCCCTGCATAGTCTGAATCTGTGTACCCAAGTACACGCATGTCTCCTTTACCAAAGCAAATGCATATCTCCTTGGTACCCTTCATGTACCTCATGATGCACTTAACTGCCTCCCAATGCCTCTTTCCTGGATTAGCCATATATCGGCTAACAACTCCCACTGCAAATGCAATGTCTGGTCTAGTAGCTATCATAGCATACATAAGACTCCCAACTGCTGATGCATAAGGAACCTTGGCCATCATGGCCCTCTCCTCATCTGATTTGGGACTATCTGTATGACTCAGTTTCACATATGGAGGCAATGGAGTACTCACTGCCTTCCCCCCCTCCATATTGAAACGCTGCAATACTTTTGTAACATACTCTTTTTGTGAAAGCCAAAGGAGTTTCCTACTCCGATCACGCGTGATGCGCATACCAAGAATATGACCTGCAAATCCCAAATCCTTCATATCAAAGGCCTCATGCAACTTGGCCTTTAATGCATCTAGCTCATAAGTATTCTTGCTAGCCAATAGCATATCATCCACATATAGTGCCAGGATTATCAGGCTACTATCCTTAGCCCTTTTAGTGTAGAGGCAGTGATCAATTTCACTCCTTCTAAAACCCTGGGACCGAATGAAAGCATCAAACTTCTGATACCATTCTCTAGGTGCTTGCTTAAGACCATAGAGACTCTTCTTCAGCTTGCAAACTAAATGCTCTTTGCCCTTTTCTTCAAAGCCTTCCGGCTGCACCATGTAAATTTCCTCATGCAAGTCCCCATGCAAGAAAGCTGTCTTGACATCCATCTGCATAAGTTCCATATCCTCTGATGCCACTAGTCCAAGCATGCATCTAAGTGTGGTCATCTTCACAACCGGAGAGAATATCTCATCAAATTCCACACCCTTCTCTTGCTTGAACCCTTTAGCAACCAAACGGGCCTTGTACCTAGGCACATCATCACCTGTGACCTTCATCTTGTAGACCCATTTACATGGCAATGCTTTCTTTCCATATGGCAAAGAAACCAAGTCCCAAGTCTTATTCTTCATAAGTGAACTCATCTCTAATTGCATAGCATACTCCCACTTGCGTTGATCCTCATGCATCATAGCCTCTCTGTAGCAAGAAGGCTCCCCGCAATCAGTAAGCATCACATAGTCTACCCCTGGAACAAACTTATCAGGCGGTCTAGACACTCTAGAAGATCTTCTCAATGGAATTTCAGCTTGCTGTCCCATTTGCATATCAGCCACATTTGGCTCATCATTTCCACCAATAGATGATCCATCATCTACCCTTGATTGTATACCTGTGGGAGTACTTGGTGGTACCATTTCTTGCACATTTGGTGCATGGACAGCTTGCTGTCTATCAACATATGCAGGTGGATTCACATCCTGGAAAGTGATTCTCCTCATTTCCACATCCCTCATGGGTGCCTTATGCATCTTCTTCTCATTGAAGACTACATCATGGCTGCGTATGATCTTCTTTGCTTCTGGATCCCAGAGACGATAGCCCATCTCTCCACTTTCACCATAACCCAGAAAGATGCATTTCCTAGACTTAGGATCTAGCTTCTTTCGAAGCTCTTTTGGCACATGTGCATATGCTTCACACCCAAATATACGCAAATGAGAGTAAGAGGGCTTCTTGCCACTCCATGCCTCTTCAGGAATACCACCATCCAAACTCTTACTAGGTGATCTATTGATCACATGCACTGCAGACTTCATTGCCTCAGCCCAAAAACCACCAGAAAGACTTGCGTTGGAAAGCATGCATTGCAACCTTTCTTGAATGGTACGGTTCATCTTTTCTGCAACTGGATTTTGCTCTGGAGTATGAGGGGATGTGAGCTCTCTTTTAATCCCACGTATATCACAGAAATGCTGAAAGTCATGAGAGAGATACTCTCTGCCATTGTCAGTCCGTAGGCATTTAAGCGTTCTACCTGACTGATTCTCAACCAAGGCTAGCCATTTTTGAAATACCTAGAACACATCACTCTTCCGAGCTATAGCATAAGCCCACACTTTCCTAGTTGCATCATCAATGAATGTCACATAGTATTCAGCCCCGCCTAATGACCGTGTAGGCATGGGACCACATACGTCTGAATGCACCAAATCAAGCTTTTCAAACTCTTTCTTTCCCCTTCTTTTATGGGCTGATTTAGTCTGCTTCCCATAGAGACAGTGCTCACAAAATTCAAAATCAGAGAAACTCAAATGCGGTACATAACCCAAACGGCATAAGAGTTTCATTCCATTCTAGCTCATGTGCCCCAACCTGCAATGCCACAAAGAAGTGCTTGGCTGCTCGGTTATTGCAACAACATGATCAAATACCCCTGATACATGTAAGGGATACAAAGTCCCACACTTGGCACCCCTGGCCAAAACCATAGAGCCCTTCTGAATTTTCCAACTCTAAAAGCCAAAAGTGGTGTGAAAACCAGCATCATCTAGCTGACCCACTGAAATAAGACTCTTGGTCAGCTTAGGCACATGTCTCACATGTTTCAAAACAAATGCAGACCCATTTGCAAAAGAAAACTTTATGTCACCTGCTCCCACTATGTCACATGCATAGTCATTTCCAAGATGTACACAACCTGTCTTTCCACTATCATAAGTGAAGAACCATTCCCTATGGGGAGTAACATGGAATGAAGCACCAGAATCCAAAATCCAATCCTGGGAATATGCATCATCTGAAGTGGTAAGTAACTCTGCAGATAAACTAGACATGAAGAGAACGTCATTGTCACTATCATGTGTGACTGCATTGATCTCCTCGATCTTCACTTTTCCTTTGTCCTCCCTTGGACTCTCTTCCTTTTGATTTGCACCCCAATTTGCATTCTTTTTCTTATCCTTTTGCTCTCTTTTCAGCTTGTAGCAATCCTTTTTCATATGGCCCTTCTTGCCACAATGGTAACACTCAATGTTCCGTGCCCTGGATTTGCTACGAGACTTCCCTCTTTCTTGGGACTTCCCCCTAAACTGTGATCTGCCCCTTTGCACATTTAAGGCTACATCCTGCTTGTTGCCATCCATAGACTTCCGTCTAATCTCCTCGGCCAACAAGCTACCTACAACATCATCAAATTTCAGTACTCCACCAGGTGCAGAGTTACTGACAGCTGTACGGAAGGTATCCCATGAGGATGGCAATGAACATAAGAGAAATATTGCCTTAGTCTCCGCATCAAAATTCATCTTCTGAGCCTGAAGCTGGCTGAAAATAATATTGAATTCATTCAAGTGAGAAGCAATGGAGACCCCTTCCTTCATCTGCAGCTCAAACAACCTCTTCATGAGGTAAACTTTATTGGAGGCAGTTTCCTTCTCATAAGTGGCACACAATTTCTTCCACAAATCTTCTGTAGTCTGCTCATTTACTACTGTGAAATAAACTGACTCTGCAAGATGAAGTCTAATAGTAGACTTTGCTAATGCATCCAACTCATTCCAATCATCCTCAGACATATTTGCAGGCTGAGCTTCAATCCCTGCCAAGGGTTTAATCTGCTTCTTTTGAATAAGCACATCCCTTATTTGTTCTTTCCACAAAGAAAAGTTTGTCCCATCAAACTTTTTAATGTTGAAAAACTCCTTTTCAGACATGGAAGAGGATGCCATGATGCAAATGAAACAAAATCCCAAATGCTAGTGCCTGCAAGAGAGAATCACACCAAATACCAGGTGCACCCAAATGTGTATGCCACAATAGAGTGAAATATCACCAAAACTCAAAGCTCAAAGCATCAAAAAATGCATCTGACTCATGTGCATATACTATGCATCCATATGAGCAAATCTGGCCCAAAAGGAAATGCCAATAAGTGCCAAATGACTCAAGCATAAACACCGTCCACTGGCATATGCATCAATAATATCTCATCCAAGAGAGCATAGCACTATCAGTGCATCACCTGCAATGTGTCAAAGCTGTCCCTCAGCTTAAAATAGCATCCATGTGCAAAGCGTTCATAAAAAATAGCATCCCACAAGGCAATTTGGGCTTATCAGTGCATCCCCAACAAGGACCGCAATGCATCCAAATGGCCTATAAATCATCCACTGCAACCCAATGCATACCACGAATGAGCGCACACTGCTCAAACTGCAACCAGAGTGATCTGCATAAGGTATGCTCAAGAAATCATAGTCCCACGATAATGAGCGCTACTGAAAATAGAACCTGAGATGCCTCAAAACATGGGGGCGCCATTGCATAATCGGACTCAGCAAGAAAATCTGCAAATATCTCTCTTCTGCCAGAACTCCAAAATCCCAACCGATGAGTGAGAAATGGGAGTCAACACTTATCCACTGCCATGTGGCATAAATCTAAGGTTTCAAAACCTTAGAATGAAAAATGCATAACAGAGAGACGAAATCGAATACACAGAGATCTATAACTCTGAAAATCCTCAACCGAATTGCGCAAGAACTCATAGGTAGGGGTTTTTGGGCATCCGGAACGCAATGGGACAGACGGTTTTAGAAACCGTGGTCTCAATCACTAGGTCCAACACACAGACTGAAAAACGTTTTTGGAAACAGAGCTGTTTGTAAACTCCACCAGAGTGCGAATGATGAGCAACATAGAAGTTTTAGGACCTCGTGAGTCCACTGGAACTGACAGATCTGCAAATGGTTGCTCCAAACTTGAGTTCCAACACCCGGGCAAAAAACGCAGAAATTGACACAGTGAGTCAGAAATCCAATGAAATGATCCCAGATTCAAGAATGAAGGTGTTTCCAAGCTCCTGAAGTAATGTGGACACCAAAAGCAAGCAATAGTTGCCTCTACAAGTCAATACGGAGTCTCTGGCATCGAATGGAACAGGGAAAAGCTCAAAAAACGACTTTTTCTTTGAAAACTCTTAACAGGCTCTCAAAACCACTTCGTAAAGCCAAAGTGACTTTTCCAAAGGTTCCTCCAAGGTCTCTGCACACTCGAATGCAAGTAAAGTCACCCACAAAGCTTCCCACAAAGCTTCTCCTTCCTCCCACAGAGCTGCTGAGCTTCAAGCATTCACGCACGCTCAGCTAGATCACCCGTGGCTCTGATACCAGTTGAGAGTGCTCTCAACGGAAGCAACAACAGAAGAAGGAGAGAGAGAGACAGAGAGCCACACAAGTTTTGGTGGGTGCAGAACCACCCTAATCTTCTTTTTCATTCATTTATATATGTGTTTGAGTATTGTACATAACCGGGGTAAAGGCACAATGACCTTTAACCCCCACACCACCCTCTGCCTCCCTTCCTCCTCCCTTCCCTCCATCCTCTTCTTCTCCTCCCCTGAACCTTTCTCTCTCTAGTTCCTCTCTCTTCAAATTTTAAAAAAGAAACTAGAAAAATTAATCAAAAAAGTTTGCAAGTACCTGGAAAAAGTTTGTAAGTTTGCTCTTTCTTGCTTTCTTGCTCTTCCTTCCTTGCTCTCTTGATCGTCCTTGCTTTCTTGCTTTCTTGCTTCAATGAATGAAATGAGGGGAGAATGAATGAAGAAGGAAGACTATATATAAGAAAAATTAGGTTTTCCTCCTCCTCTCCTATTAGCTTTCCATTCCTCCCCTCTCTCCTATTGGATTTTCATTTATCTCCTCTCCCATTGGCTCCCATTACTCCCCCTCTCCTATTGGACCCCCATCCCTCATCCATTAGCCCTCCTCCCATCCATCCATTTCTTCTTCCTCCCCATTGCCACCACTCCCATCCCACATTTCCACCATGTCCCATACTCCTCCCATTTCCCAAAATCTTATATTTCCCCATCTCACCCTCCTCTTTTTCATCCCCTATTAACTCCCTCACTCATTTCACTCCCTTATTAGCATACTCCCCTATTACCTTCCCCTCTCCCATTCCATTCTTCCCTCCCCACTCTCACTTCCACTTCCCATTACTCACTTGCCATTTGAAAACTATTAATATATTATTATACTATTTTTTATACTTATTATCATGCACCCTTATTACTTCCCTATCCTATTCCACTCCTCCCTCCTCATCCCCACTTCCACTTCCCATTACTCACTTGCTATACACATTTGTAAACTATTAATATATTATTATATGATTTTTTATACTATTTGTAAACTTACATATGGGCAAAATCACAGGTGTCAAAGCGATCCTATTGTGGTCATACAACAACTATGCTTTTATTCAAGGGCATATTTATCCTCATCAACAAGCTTATTTACTCAAGGTATGAAGTGCATAATTTGTGCTCTAGGTGTTTACTTTGTGTCAAAATTGTTTGCCACACACACACACATATACATATACCGAGAATTTTCTAATATTATCGCATCTACATTTCTCCGATGGGCACAAAACTTTGTACACTCCTCAACCTAGGTCTTATTGACTTGGATACAAAGTGGTGCACCCATCTCATAAGTACTTGTTCGGATAACACACCTCCAAACGTATTTTATGACGATTGTGCATAACACTAGCAACAAAATGGTGTATCATGTGAGACCGACTATGAAAAGCATATCCAATGGACTCAAGACTTTACACATTCCTCAACCTAGGCACTATTGACTTGTGTGCAAAGTGGCATCCCCATCCGATAAGTACTTGTTTGAAAAATACACCTACGATCGTGTTTTTTGACGATTGTGTATAACACTAAGGCAACAACGGTGTTTTATGCTTGATCGACAATGCAAAGCATATCCGATGGGCACAATACTTTGCACACACCTTCAACTAGGTAGAATCAACTTACATGCAAAGTGGCACGCCCATCCCATAAGTGCTTGATCGTATAACATACCTAGCAGCGTGTTTTTTGACGGATGTGCATGACACTAGAGTAAAAATAGTATCTAATGCTCGATCGACCATGCAAAGGATATCCGATGGGCACAAAACTTTTCGTACGCCTCAATCTAGGTGGTATTGAAATGTTCTTAATGAGGCACACCCATCCGATAAGTACTTGGTCAGATAACACACCTAATGGCGTGTTTTTTTGCGAATGTGCATATCATTAGGGAAAAAATGGTGTATAATGCGTGATCGACCATGCAAATCATATCCGATGGTGACAATACTTTGCACGCACCTCAACATAGTTAAAACAGACTTGCGTGCAAAGTGGAGCCCCCATCTGATAAGTACTTATTTGAATAACACACCTATGGCCATGTTTTTATATGGTTGTGCATGACACTAAGGCAAAAACAGTGTGTTATGCTTGATCGACAATGCAAAGCATATCCGATGGGCACGATACTTTGCACACACCTTCAACTAGGTGGAATTGACTTACATGCAAAGTGGCACGCCCATCGCATAAGTGCTTGATCAGATAACACACCTAGCAGCGTGTTTTTTTACGGATGTGCATGGCACTAAGGCAAAAATGGAATTTAATGCTCGATTGACCATGCAAAGCATATCCGATGGGCACGATACTTTGCACACACCTTCAACTAGGTGGAATTGACTTACATGCAAAGTGGCATTTCCATCGCATAAGTGCTTGATCGGATAACACACCTAGCAGCGTGTTTTTTTACGGATGTGCATGGCACTAAGGCAAAAATGGTATTTAATGCTCGATCGACCATGCAAAGCATATCCGATGGACATAATACTTTTCCTATACCTCAACCTAGGTGGTATTAAAATGTTGTCAAAGAGGCACACCCATCCGATAAGTACTTGGTCAGATAACATACCGAAGGGTGTGTTTTTTTGCGGATGTGCATACCACTAGGGAAAAAACGGTGTATAATGCATGATTGACCATGCAAATCATATCCGATGGTGACAATACTTTGTACACACCTCAACCTAGTTGAAATAGACTTGCGTGCAAACTGAAGCCCCCATCCGATAAGTACTAGTTTGAATAACACATCTAGGACTGCGTTTTTTGACGAAGGTGCATGACACTAAGACAAAAACGGTGTTTTATGCTTGATTGACAATGCAAAGCATATCCGATGGGCACAATACTTTGCACACACCTTCAACTAGGTAGAATCAACTTACATGCAAAGTGGCACGCCCATCCCATAAGTGCTTGATCGGATAACATACCTAGCAGCATGTTTTTTGACGGATGTGCATGACACTAGAGCAAAAATAGAATTTAATGCTCGATCGACCATGCAAAGGATATCCGATGGGCACAAAACTTTTCATACGCCTCAGCCTAGGTGGTATTGAAATGTTCTCAATGAGGCACACCCATCCGATAAGTACTTGGTCAGATAACACACCTAATGGCGTGTTTTTTTGCGAATGTGCATATCATTAGGGAAAAAATGGTGTATAATGCGTAATCGTCCATGCAAATCATATCCGATGGTGACAATACTTTGCACGCACCTCAAAGTAGTGAAAACAGACTTGCGTGCAAAGTGGAGCCCCCGTCTGATAAGTACTTATTTGAATAACACACCTATGGCCGTGTTTTTATATGGTTGTGCATGACACTAAGGCAGAAACGGTGTGTTATGCTTGATCGACAATGCAAAGCATATCCGATGGGCACGATACTTTGCACACACCTTCAACTAGGTGGAATTGACTTACATGCAAAGTGGCATTCCCATCGCATAAGTTCTTGATCGGATAACACACCTAGCAGTGTGTTTTTTTACGGATGTGCATGGCACTAAGGCAAAAATGATATTTAATGCTCGATCGACCATGCAAAGCATATCCGATGGGCATAATACTTTTCCTATACCTCAACCTAGGTGGTATTAAAATGTTTTCAAAGAGGCACACCCATCCAATAAGTATTTGGTCAGATAACATACCTAAGGGCATGTTTTTTTTGCAGATGTGCATACCACTAGGGAAAAAACGGTGTATAATGCGTGATCGACCATGCAAATCATATTCGATGGTGACAATACTTTGCACACACCTCAACCTAGTTGAAACAGACTTGCGTGCAAACTAAAGCCCCCATCCGATAAGTACTAGTTTGAATAACACACCTAGGACCGTGTTTTTTCATGGTTGTGCATGACACCAAGGCAAAAACGGTGTTTTATGCTTGATCGACAATGCAAAGCATATCCAATGGGCACAATACTTAGCACACACCTTCAACTAGGTGGAATTGACTTACATGCAAAGTGGCACGCCCATCGCATAAGTGCTTGATCAGATAACACACCTAGCAGCGTGTTTTTTTCGAGTTTTTTTCCGGATGTGCATGGCACTAAGGCAAAAATGGTATTTAATGCTCGATCGACCATGCAAAGCATATCCGATGGGCACGATACTTTGCACACACCTTTAAATAGGTGGAAATGACTTACATGCAAAGTGGCACGCCCATCCCATAAGTGCTTGATTGGATAACATACCTATTAGCGTGTTTTTTTACGGATGTGCATGACACTAGAGCAAAAATAGTATTTTATGGTCGATCGACCATGCCAAGCATATCCAATGGGCACAATACTTTGCACACACCTTCAACTAGGCGGAATTGACTTACATGAAAAGTGGCACGCCCATCGCATAAGTGCTTGATCAGATAACACACGTAGAAGTGTGTTTTTTTACGGATGTGCATGGCACTAAGGCAAAAATGGTATTTAATGCTCAATCGACCATGCAAAGCATATCCGATTGGCACGATACTTTGCACACACCTTTAACTAGGTGGAATTGACTTACATGCAAAGTGGCATTCCCATCGCATAAGTGCTTGATCGGATAACACACCTAGCAGCGTGTTTTTTTACGGATGTGCATGGCACTAAGGCAAAAATGGTATTTAATGCTCGATCGACCATGCAAAGCATATCCGATGGGCATAATACTTTTCCTATACCTCAACTTAGGTCGTATTAAAATCTTGTCAAAGAGGCACACCCATCCGATAAGTACTTGGTCAGATAACATACCTAAGGGCGTGTTTTTTTACGGATGTGCATACCACTAGGGAAAAAACGGTGTATAATGCGTGATCGACCATGCAAATCATATCCGATGGTGAAAATACTTTGCACACACCTCAACCTAGTTGAAACGGACTTGCGTGCAAACTGGAGCCCCCATCCGATAAGTACTAGTTTGAATAACACACCTAGGACCGTGTTTTTTCATGGTTCTACATGACACCAAGGCAAAAACGGTGTTTTATCCTTGATCAACAATGCAAAGCATATCCGATGGGCACAATACTTTGCACACACCTTCAACTAGGTGGAATCGACTTACATGCAAAGTGGCATGCCCATCCCATAAGTTCTTGATCGGATAACATACCTAGCACTGTGTTTTTTGACGGATGTGCATGACACTAGATCAAAAATAGTATTTAATGCTCGATCGACCATGCAAAGGATATCCGATGGGCACAAAACTTTTCGTACGCCTCAACCTGGGTGGTATTGAAATGTTCTCAATGAGGCACACCCATCTGATAAGTACTTGGTCAGATAACACACCTAATGGCGTGTTTTTTTGCGGATGTGCATATCATTAGGGAAAAAATGGTGTATAATGCGTGATCGACCATGCAAATCTTATCCGATGGTGACAATACTTTGCACACAGCTCAACTTAGTTAAAAAAGACTTGTGTGCAAAGTGGAGCCCCCATCTGATAAGTACTTATTTGAATAACACACCTATGGCCGTGTTTTTATATGGTTGTGCATGACACTACGGCAAAAACGATGTGTTATGCTTGATCGACAATGCAAAGCATATCCGATGGGCACAATACTTTGCACACACCTTCAACTATGTGGAATTGACTTACATGCAAAGTGGCACGCCCATCGCATAAGTGCTTGATTAGATAACACACCTAGCAGCGTGTTTTTTTACGGATGTGCATGCTCTGTGCATGGCACTAAGGCAAAAATGGTATTTAATGCTCGATCGACCATGCAAAGCATATCCGATGGGCACGATACTTTGCACACACCTTTAACTAGGTGGAATTGACTTACATGCAAAGTGGTACGCCCATCCCATAAGTGCTTGATTGGATAACATACCTAGCAACGTGTTTTTTGACGGATGTGCATGACACTAGAACAGAAATAGTATTTAATGCTCGATCGACCATGCAAAGCATATCCGATGGGCACAATACTTTGCACACACCTTCAACTAGGTAGAATTGACTTACATGCAAAGTGGCACGCCCATCGCATAAGTGCTTGATCAGATAACACACATAGCAGCGTGTTTTTTTATGGATGTGCATGGCACTAAGGCAAAAATGGTATTTAATGGTCGATCGACCATGCAAAGCATATCCGATGGGCACGATACTTTGCACACACTTTCAACTAGGTGGAATTGACTTACATACAAAGTGGAATTCCCATCGCATAAGTGCTTGATCAGATAACACACCTAGCAGCGTCTTTTTTTACGGATGTGCATGGCACTAAGGCAAAAATGGTATTTAATGCTCGATCGACCATGCAAAGCATATCCAATGGGCATAATACTTTCCCTATACCTCAACCTAGGTGGTATTAAAATGTTGTCAAAGAGGCACACCCATCCGATAAGTACTTGGTCAGATAACATACCTAAGGGCGTGTTTTTTTGCGGATGTGCATACCACTAGGAGAAAAACGGTGTGTAATGCGTGATCGACCATGCAAATCATATCTGATGGTGACAATACTTTGCACACGCCTCAATGTAGTTAAAATGGACTTGCGTGCAAAGTGGAGCCCCCATCTGATAAGTACTGATTTGAATAACACCCCTATGGCCGTGTTTTTATATGGTTGTGCATGACACTAAGGCAAAAACGGTGTGTTATGCTTGATCGTTCAACTAGGTGTAATTGACTTACCTGCAAAGTGGCACGCCCATCGCATAAGTGCTTGATTAGATAACACACCTAGCAGCATGTTTTTACGGATGTGCATGGCACTAAGGCAAAAATGGTATTTAATGCTCGATCAACCATGCAAAGCATATCCGATGGGCACGATACTTTGCACACACCTTCAACTAGGTGGAATTGACTTACATGCAAAGTGGCATTCCCATCGCATAAGTGCTTGTCTGGATAACACACCTAGCAGCGTGTTTTTTTACGGATGTGCATGGCACTAAGGCGCAAATGGTATTTAATGCTCGATCGACCATGCAAAGCATATCCTATGGGCAGGATACTTTGCACACACCTTAAACCAGGTGGAATTGACTTACATGCAAAGTGGCACGCCCATCACATAAGTGCTTGACCGGATAACACACCTAGCATTTTTTTTTTTAACGGATGTGCATGGCACTAAGGCAAAAATGGTATTTAATGCTCGATCGACCATGCAAAGCATATCCGATGGGCACGATACTTTGCACACACCTTCAACTAGGTGGAATAGACTTACATGCAAAGTGGCACGCCCATCCCATAAGTGCTTGATCGGATAACATACCTAGCAGCGTGTTTTTTGACGGATGTGCATGACACTAGAGTAAAAAAAGTATTTAATGCTCGATCGACCATGCAAATGATATCCGATGGGCACAAAACTTTTCGTACGCCTCAACCTAGGTGGTATGGAAGTGTTATCAATGAGGCACACCCATCCGATAAGTACTTGGTCAGATAACACACCTAATGGCGTGTTTTTTTGCGAATGTGCATATCATTAAGGAAAAAATGGTGTATAATGCGTGATCGACCATGCAAATCATATCCAATGGTGACAATACGTTGCATGCACCTCAATGTAGTTGAAACAAACTTGCGTGCAAAGTGGAGCCCCCATCTGATAAGTGCTTATTTGAATAACACACCTATGGCCGTGTTTTTATATGGTTGTGCATGACACTAAGGCAGAAACGGTGTGTTATGCTTGATCGACAATGCAAAGCATATCCGATGAACACAATACTTTGCACACACCTTCAACTAGGTGTAATTGACTTACATGCAAAGTGGCACGCCCATCGCATACGTGCTTGATCAGATAACACACCTAGCAGCGTGTTTTTTTACGGATGTGCATGGCACTAAGGCAAAAATGGTATTTAATTCTCGATCAACCATGCAAAGCATATCGGATGGGCACGATACTTTGCACACACCTTCAACTAGGTGGAATTGACTTACATGCAAAGTGGAATTCCCATCGCATAAGTTCTTGATCGGATAACACACCTAGCAGCGTGTTTTTTTACGGATGTGCATGGCATTAAGGCAAAAATGGTATTTAATGCTCGATCGATCATGCAAAGCATATCCGATGGGTATAATACTTTTCCTATACCTCAACCTAGGTGGTATTAAAATGTTGTCAAAGAGGCACACCCATCCGATAAGTACTTGGTCAGATAACATACCTAAGGGCGTGTTTTTTTGCAGATGTGCATACCACTAGGGAAAAAACGGTGTATAATGCGTGATAGACCATGCAAATCATATCCGATGGTGACAATAATTTGCACACACCTCAACCTAGTTGAAATAGACTTGCGTGCAAACTGGAGCCCCCATCCAATAAGTACTAGTTTGAATAACACATCTAGGACTGCGTTTTTTGATGAATGTGCATGACACTAAGACAAAAACGGTGTTTTATGCTTGATCGACAATGCAAAGCATATCCGATGGGCACAATACTTTGCACACACCTTCAACTAGGTAGAATCAATTTACATGCAAAGTGGCATGCCCATCCCATAAGTGCTTGATCGGATAACATACCTAGCAGCGTGTTTTTTGACGGATGTGCATGACACTAGAGTAAAAATAGTATTTAATGCTCGATTGACCATGCAAAGGATATCCGATGGGCACAAAACTTTTTGTATGCCTCAACCTAGGTGGTATTGAAATGTTCTCAATGAGGCACACCCATTTGATAAGTACTTGGTCAGATAACACACCTAATGGCGTGTTTTTTTGCGAATGTGCATATCATTAGGGAAAAAATGGTGTATAATGCGTGATCGACCATGCAAATCATATCCGATGGTGACAATACTTTGCACGCACCTCAACGTAGTTAAAACGGACTTGCGTGCAAAGTGGAGCCCCCATCTGATAAGTACTTATTTGAATAACACACCTATGGCCGTGTTTTTATATGGTTGTGCATGACAGTAAGGCAGAAACAGTGTGTTATGCTTGATCGACAATGCAAAGCATATTGGATGGGCACAATACTTTGCACACACCTTCAACCAGGTGGAATTGACTTACATGCAAAGTGGCATTCCCATCGCATAAGTACTTGATCGGATAACACACCTAGCAGCGTGTTTTTTTTTACGGATGTGCATGACACGAGCAAAAATAGTATTTAATGCTCGATGGACCATGCAAAGCATATCCGATGGGCACAACACTTTTTCTACACCTCAACTAGGTGGAATTGCCTTACATGCAAAGTGGCACGCGCATCCCATTAGTGCTTGATTGGATAACATACCTAGTAGGCTCATGTTTTTTTACGGATGTGCATGACATTAGAGCAAAAATAGTATTTAATGCTTGATTGACCATGCAAAGGATAACTTGGCATGTCCATCTGATGAGTACTTGATCGGATAACTTCTCCCACCAATAAATTAAGTACTAATTAAAAATTATAATAAATGAGTAGATTATTAAAAAGAGACTAATATTTATGTAATTGTTGCTACTGCAGCTTGCTTGCGAAGGACTCTCACAAAGGAGATGGCTATAGATTTTGTTCCAGGGATGGATGTGATTTTATGTAGCAAAAGAGAAGTAGTTGCATTTGCTACAATCCATGATAGTGATCCCAATTCACTTTGCCACTTTCGAAGACTTGGCGAAGATAAGGTGGCAGTTACTGTATCAAAGATTCTTAGCGCACATGTTGAGGTAAAGTATAAATGTGGAGATATGGAAACACTTGGAGATGTTATGCCCTACAATACATCCAACAAATCATTTATAGCATGGGACAAAGATGAGACTTATGCAACAGACATTATCAAGAATACAAAGTGCACCACCTTGGATTTTACTATAGGGGACATTTTACAAATGAGATCATTTGCAAATAAGATTGTAGCAGAAGGTGAAGTATTGGGATTTGAACAAGTGGAGCAATGGTCATTTGCGCAGATGAGGATTCTAAAAGTCACTGATGATGGTATGGTTGATAACATAACATCCTTATGTGATCCCTACTATGAGGTAGGCAAGAATATGAGATGGAGCATGCAATTTTTAAACATGAGAAAGAGGCACGTGGTTTTCAATGATAAAGACAACATATACTACAATATCAAAGGACCTAAAAAGCATGCCCATGTGCCAGGCTCTATCACTTCAAATGTGGATGATTTCAATATACTCAATTATAGAAGTGACATCTTATCTGGAGTGGATGAGTTCATTGGTTCCAAGAAACAAAATGATTTTAGAAGCAAAGCCTTATCTGGGGTGGATGAATTCTTGCACAGTGAGAAGGGCAAAGGTTTCAATAGCGATGTCTTGTCAAGTGTCTTGTCAAGTGTGGATGAGTTCATGCATATTAACAAACCTGGTGTCAATCAAGGTTGTGGATTTGTGAAAGCCATGCAAGATGTCCCAATGAGTGATGTTCTCTCAGGAGTGGAAGAGTTTCAAGGTTCTCAATACTCTCGTAGAATATTGAATTCATTGAATGGTCCTAAGAGTATGTTAAAAACGAGGATGAGATCAACATAGGATTATTCAGTATTTAACTTTGATTGTGATATGAACAAGGATGCAACGACCAATCATGGATGCTTGGTTACAAACAAATGTGAGGAGAAGAAGTGTATAAATACAGATAACAATGTGCACGAGGAATGAAAACGGTCATACATATGCATGAAGAGAAAGAGAATCCAGGCAGATCCACAAAAGCAACCAAAGAGGAAGAGAGTAATGAAGGAGGAGAACATGTTAAATGCATTGGGATATCTATGTTGCAAGCAAAGATGTATGCGCTTCATTGATCTTGCAGACATCAGGGAATGTAGAGGACACATGTGGCAAAGAAGGGGAAGCAAAAGAAATGAATACCTTCTCACAAGTCTCTCTTGCTTTCTTCAGAATGGCAATAAAAGGCTAAGTTCAAGACAAAAGGTAAAACCTCTCGTAAATGGAAAAAGGATTTGCAATAAGGCATATCGCAATATTACTGGATTACCCCATGGTACATATTGGGATTTAGTCACCAAGGCAAAGGGCGGCAACAAATTTAGCATTCACGGTAATAGAGGAAGGTCCAAATCAAGAATCTCAACTGTCAGGGCAGCAACAATTTTGCAAGACTTCATACATGAAAATGCTTTGCCTCAACCCCATATATCTACCAAACTCCCTAACGGTGACGCGATCACTGAAATGCACCTTCCAATGGGCTTGACAAAGCTCAAAGTATTTGACTTTATTGCAGAAAAGCAAAGGCAAAGAGGGGATGCCGTAGCTTCTTCTCATACTTTGTATACTCTTTGGAAGAAGAACTTTGGATATGTTAAAATCCCAAGGAGGCAAAAAATGTCAAAGTGCAATGTCTGTGATGATTTAAAGCGAGCGATTGAGAGTGCAACATGTCCAAATCAAAGGGAATTATACAAAAAAAACCGAAAATCTCATCACGACATTCCAGACAAAAATATGCATTTTGGAAGGAGCAAGCTATTTCGCATCCTGATGACTACATGTGCCTTATTGTAGATGGCATGGATCAGAATACAACAACATTGCCTCGTTTTGTTGCCACTCCACCTAAATTACAAGGAAAGCACTTTCTAAAGACACATCTATGTGGAGTGTTAGTGCATGGAATTAAGTTCTTTGCAGATATATGGATTGATTCCTTGCATCTACATGATAGCAATCAAGTTGTAACATCTATTATGAAGGCAATTCGCAATGTACATGCAGAAAAAGGTCGCCTGCCACCGACTTTGAGAATACAAGCTAATAATTGCTGGCGAGAAAATAAGAATGTACTCATGTTTGCATTCTGCTCCATGCTAGTTGCTCATCGAATCTTCAATGAGATCGAATGTGGATTTTTGTATGTTGGGCATACACATGAGGATATCGATCAGGTTTTTAGCACAGTCTCAAGGGAGCTTAAATGCAAGGATGTGGAGACAATAGATGACTTGGTAAGAAGATGTGGCAGGCAAGTTGGTGGTCGTAAGGAAAGTACAGTATGTGAGAGGCTCGAAAGAATGTATGATTGGAAGAGCTTCATTCTACCTTTCATACAAACGGGTGGTGATGCATTGACAGGTCTACCAATCCACACTACTTTCGTTTTTTTTTTAAAGATGAAAAACCCGTAATGCAATGGCAACAGTATTCTCATGATACAAAATGGGAACCTGAAGAACCTTACAGTCTCTTAACTTCAATTCCCAGCAAGGAAAGGTATCCAACATGGGCTCCTATACAAGAATTTAATGAGAGGTCTAATTGTGAAATAGATGGATTAAAAGCATTTATTACATACAAAGAGGAAATGCTCCGGAGATATCCTGATTCGAAGCCTACTTGGAGAGAACACACTACCACTGTAATTAACAAGACACGAAATTTAATAAAGGACCTTGAGAGAATGCGAGGCTCAAAGGATGTCAAGGAAGAATGCAATATGTTTTGGCCAAATGTTCATAACGATTTGCGCCCAGCTCCAGTATTTGAAAATGAATTTGTATCATTACTCCCACGTCCATATTGTGGACCGAAGAAGAGAGAGTTTATGCCACAAGTAGATATAGAGGTCGATTGTTTTGTTGTGGTTCGGCCATCGGATGATGAATATGAGAATGTGAAGTTTTGGGTTGCAAAAGTAGTTGATGTGCAAAGAGATGACCAAGGGAGAGCTACAACATTTACAGCGGTATGGTATGAGCCAAAGGGCAGGAAGGAGAATATGGATAACAACACATTATATACTAATTGTATAATGAAGGAGTGGGTCCCAAATGATGAAGCGGTCTCTCAAGTTTCGACGGAGACAATCATAGTGTCTTGGCATTCAAGGGCAAAGAAATCAAAGAAGCACATGGGATATGAGGTAGAAGGAAAAATAAAAATACCACAGCAAACTATTTTGCATATACACGAATTTTTAAGGATGCTCGCCATGGAGGAAGTAGAAGGAGACAGCGCAAATGAAGAATGTCCATGATTAAAGCTTTGTATTGAAGTCCATTGAAGGATTTTATTTGGGTACTAGGCAAGGAGCCAATCCAAGACAATTATAATCAGAGTCATCACCTCCTATGTCAAATGAGAGTCAAAATATGCACTGGATGTCACCCAAGGGTCAAGGCTTGCCAAGACAATAGGGAGTTAATGCAGATGGCACCTGGCAAGGGACTATCACATTGAGCAATAAGACAATGGGGAGTCAATGCACCCAAGGGGCAAGGCTTGGCAAGATAACTTGTGGGAGTTAATGCAGATGGCACCTGTATTTTGCACTGGATGTCACCCAAGGGTCAAGGCTTGGCAAGACAACAGGGAGTTAATGCAGATGGCACCTGGCAAGGGACTCACATTGAGCAGTAAGACAATGGGGAGTCAATGCACCCAAGGGGCAAGGCTTGGCAAGACAAGCCTAGGTCAAATTATGCAGATGGCAACTGGCAAGGGACTGTCGTGACATTGAGCAATAAGACAATGGGGTGTCAAATTATGCAGATGGCACGAATTGAGGCTCTTTAAGAGCAACAATTTAAATTGTAAACATATGTTCAATCTATATCATTTTGGATATAAAGACTCTAGCTAAGAGCAACGTCTCTCAATGTAATCATATACATAAAGCTATAATTGCTATTATCCCTCTTTGGATCAATACAAAACTTGGGTCTTATGGCATCATGTCTTCTTTCTATTTATTAAAAGTTTTGTTAAATTTTGTGCATATTGCCGAGTGACAATGTTATTTTCATGAAATATTTAAGTCTCCTTTCATGGATTTATAAATTTATCACGTCAACGAAAAACGTCAAGGAAAAATATTAAAAATAATTAAATTAACAAATAACTTAGATATAGCTAGAATTTCTAATATAGGATTATTTCAAATTCTTGCATGTTGGTGCAAAAGTATAGATTGAAAAAACAATATTTTTATGTGAATATGATAGAGCCACAAAGTGAACTTTTGATTTGGGAAGGAAAAACGTCAAGGAAAAATATTAAAAATAATTAAATTAACAAATAACTTAGATATAGCTAGAATTTCTAATATAGGATTATTTTAAATTCTTGCATGTTGGTGCAAAAGTATAGATTGAAAAAACAATATTTTTATGTGAATATGACAGTGCCACAAAGTGAACTTTTGATTTGGGAAGAAACTTTTTAGAAAGTAAAATTTTGATTTGTTCATAAAGTAAAGTTTTCATTTGGGAAGGATTTTTGGGCTTCGTCCAAAAACAACACAAAAATTCCAAAATTAATGAAATAGGTGTTATATAGGATGTCACATTTCCTAGATAGCATTGAGTGATCTATATAGGAAATATAATTTGCTATGAAAAAAAGACGTCATTTACTAGATAGAAAACATAGAATCCACTTGATTCTCCATATCTTTCTATTTAGGAAATATGCTCAAATTTCCTAGTTCAACAACAAATTCCTATATAGACATTGGTCTGAAGTTCCTTGTGGAAGGAGTGTGTGTGGACAATGTAGTAGTTGGTCCACTGATGGCAATAAGATTAGCTTATTAGTAGATGACTACATAATTGAACCGTGACTTGAAAGAAAGACTACATAAATTCGTGAACGAAGAATGATACCATATAATATGCTGACCATGGAGGATGAATTATTCCACTACTAGCCAGTGGTGATGTTGATGGTGACGAAGCATACTAGTGTACACTAAACCAAGAGAAATAACATGAGTTTGCAAAGCTAGAGTCTCATTAATTCGTGAAGCCCTTGTAAAACAAGTTTGTTCTGCAACCTTGCGCTGATCCTGTTCTGTTATCAAGATTGGCATTTTGAAGACCTTCAATGCTAGTGACAATCAAAAGAGACCCATGGATCGTGCTTCTTCAACAATATGGCTCTAAAATTTTGGAATATCAGCCCTTTAACAGAGATAATGGAAGATATTTATGAAGTCGAATATCCAAGATGAGGATCTATCGATGATCGTGACTCGAGATTACCTAAAGCTAGAAAAAGAGAAGACCAGGACCTAGAAGTAAGGGAGTGCAATGGCAACAAACCCTAAATGCAGAACATATGAAGGTTATCGTGAAAGCTATAGATATCTGTTAATGCAGCTACTCGCTTGAAACTTAGACCCCGGATTGTTAGATGGAAAGACGCTCACTAATAGGATACCGAGATGCTTGACTTGCGGGAGGATGCTAATTATGGGGGAATTAAGCATTCATAAGTTAGTTATATACAAGTAGATAAGGTATGTTAGTAGCAATTGGACTAGAGATACGAAATGATACTGCCTATTAAATTATATTACCAAGTGTGAAAGATGAAAATTTTCCCACATGAACTCCCTATTACAAATCAATGTGCAGTAGTAGTTTAAATGCCCCACATACTTTTTAATCACTCAAATTGAATTGCAGTTTTGCCATGTGTGCTTTTTTTCTTATAAGCATAAAAATGATTTACTTATATGGGCATTTCATGGATCTTCACCACATCATGAAAGCCATGTCTTACTTATATGGGTATTGTGTGGATAGACCTTCACCTCCTATCTCCTACATGAAAGCCATGTGAGAATGATATGTGCTTTTGAGTGGTGAAATCTAAAACATAATATCCATGAAATAAATTCATAGTCATGCATCGGAAACGTGATAATCTTCATTGTAAGCTTCCCTTTAGTTTTCCCTTATTGCATTATCATTTACGAAAGTTCTTCCCACGAAATATTTGTATATAAAGCCACTTCCTCTGTAGGATTCCTTCATGTGTGGAGTATGAGACATGATATATTTTTATGCACCATTTGTATCCTTCAATAACATGGAAGTTGCTACCTAATTTCCTGTTCTAGACCATACAAACTTCAAATACTTTCCTCACGAATTCCCTCGTGAGATGCTAATTCATGCCTTGTGCTAAGCTACTTTCTATCTAAAATTCCCTATGTGATCCTATTATAATACCCATGAGAAAATCCACTTCTTGTTCAAAATTCCCTTGTAAGAACATACTACATGTTTGAACTTCCCTCATGAGAACCTACCGTCTATGCTTGAATCCCTCATGTGAAGCTACTACATATTGAAACTCTCTCATATGAAACTACTTCCTATTCAAAATCCCCTTATGCAAAACTACCTCTATTCAAAATTTGTGAGAGCTACTTCACATTTTCACTCATATGAAGCTACTTGTCAAAACTCTCTCATGTGAAACTGCTTCCCATCCAAAATTACTCAAAATCTCCTTATGCAACTCTACCTCTATCCAAACTTCCCTCATAAGAAGCTACTTCTTGGTCACATTTTCCCTCATATGTTCCCTTCCAAAATTCCTTATATGTTCACTCCCTCATACGTTCCCTTCCAAAATTCGCCTTTGAAAAGCTATTTTCCTATCCAATTCCCTTCTCAAAATGAGTCCAAAATTCCCTAGTGTGAAGCAACATTCTTTCCAAATTTCCCTCATGTGAAGCTATATCCTTCACGAAATATCGTAATATATTTCCCTTTTTAAGATGTACTTATGAAAAGTAAAAATGTAAAATTTGGTGAAATTATTCACTCTTGTTGTTTATAAGATTTTGGAATTCCTTCAAACAAAGCTAATTCAATCATGAATTCTTGTAAGTACTTTGCCTTCCAAGTTCCCTTATTAGTATCACAATGTTCACAAAATTCCCCAATTGAATTCCATTGTGGATAATCATTGGAATAATGTTGTAGATTGGAATAAAGCTTATTAAAATATGTGATTCTGTGTAAAACTCCAACAAGACAAATTTCCTATGTGTGAATTCATGGCAACTATTCTAGGCCTCTAATTAGATTCACATTCATTTGTGATTAATTTTTAACTATCATGCATTGTCAATCCAACTTTTGGTTTACCTTGTGTTATTACATCGTTCACAAAATTCCCCAATTGGATTTCCTTTTAAATGATAGTTCGAAACATGTTTTAACATCGTTCACAAAATTCCCCAATTGGATTTCCTTTTAAATAATAGTTCGAAAAATGTTTTAGACTAGAATAAGAAAATTTTCCTATATGCGAAGTCATGACAACTATTTAAGATCCCTAATTTAAGATTCCTTGGGCCTATAAAAGGAGAGGCCTGGGGCCTCATTCATCATCCAACCATTTCAGCAAGAGCAGGAGCAGACAAGAGTAGCCAGAAGCTACTCCCTTGGGCCTCACATTGGGGGTGAAGGATAGTGAAACGTGTTTTGCATACTAAGTTCCCTAGAGGCTGGACCTTGGCTGTCTTCTAGGGCAGCAAGGTGTTGCAATCTGGACAGAAAGTCTACTTACGCTCGAGGTGGAGCACGCGGGCTCGAGTCTAGAGATAACTTGCAAATAGGAGGAGGACCTTGTGGTAAGATCAGAGGACCACACCATTGGTGGGACTGTGGATCTATCTTTTTTGTTTTGTGTCCATAGCTTTGGACGGAAATATATTATTTTGGTGGTTTCTCTATCTGGTTGGTTCATTGTCTATTGATGAGTCTGCACATATATTCTATGCACATTAAGTTAAGAAGTTTGTGATTCCACACCCCACACCACACTGTGTGAGCTCCTGGGCAATTCTATCAATCTTCCGCTGTCTGTACCCTCTGTTGGGTCATTTCTAATAGTACTACCTTAAACCCTGATGCTGTCTGCAGGGCCTACAAGGCCTGCCCTATGCTCTGCCAAGTACAAGGCTTCTGTTGCCCTTGTACCTGCCCCATCTGTAGGCCCTTCTACCCACTATCTAGGGCATAATAGTAGCATCTTAATGCTGCCCTCTACTAGCAGCCACTTGTCTCTGCTCTTACTGTCCACATGGGAGCCTGTATGCAACCCTTGTTGCTGCCCTCCCTTTTCTCTTAGATTCTTCTACTGGTACATTTCCCCCATGTCCTTCTCATATGGGGGCTCACAAGGTGGGAGGTGACCATGATAATCCCAAGAGAGTGATCATTTGCATCATGACCAACATTCTTGAGAGTGATGGGTACCTCCATGATGGGGAAGTGTGTCTCCTAGGGAGTGGGGACATGTTAGAACTGGTTGCAGGGTCCATGATGGATTTTCTATAGCTTATTATCACTATACTCAGCAGAATCGTGTGGGTTGCTTGGAGCTCCCACAGAAGTTGAAGGATGGAGCAGCCTTCTCGTGCTATCTGCAAAGCGTCAAGGTGTGAATGTTATCTGGAGTAGATGGTCCCCATTCACCTACATGAGAACCGTACCATCTTTCATCCTCTCCCAAAACTTCGAGTTCCTCTCACACCCTCATAACATGCTTGATTCACCTGGCTGAAATCCTTTGAGCGATTATTATCATGCTCTCAAATTGGGCATAGGGTAGAATTATCTTCTAGCGCAACGTAGTCGGTACGAAATACACATTGATAAGTACACATCAGATGATTATGTTATTAGCTAGGACCATAGCAATCATCAATTGTCCAACGAATACAACTATAGAATTTCCATGCTGAAGGGGCTGCATTTATATGTCTACCCTTAATAAGGCTGCATTTTGGTACCTAGCTATGGCTGGGTGTACACAGCTAGGGATGACTCTCATTGCCATACTTGTCTAGAGGATGGAAGCCTTGAGAGGTGAGGGGGGCTGCTGTCCTGAAGGATTGAGATGTTGGGCTGATGATGTCCTAGAATGAAGGAGAGTGGGCTTTTATGGCTTGCTGCCCCCTTCCTGCTATAAAGACAACTAGGAGGGCCAATTTCTCCCTATGGTTGACTAGAATTTCCCTTGGGCAAAGAGAACCTTGGTCATTGGAGGGGCTTGCTACTCATCCCTCCTACTCAGAGACATCCAATTGCCACATGGTTGTTTGTCTGCTATGGCTACCCGAATGCTTTTGACCCTCTATTTGCTACTACACTGACACATGGTAGCTTGTGTGCTACTAAAGGGTGTTTGTAGGCCCCACAATGACATGGCAACTTGTGTGGCTACCACGTGGGCTGTGGAACAAATGCTTTGTACCCGTTGCTGCCTATATGAGTGTAGCTCTCTGATCGATGCTCTATTTTGCTGTATGGTATTATTTTGAGTTCAAACATCAACTTATACGTGTGTGTTGTTTTTAAAGATATGGGCATTGCACTTTATTCTTGCATTGTTTCTAGCACAGAGAGAGAGAGAGAGAGAGAGAGTTTTACTTCGTAGCAACAATGCCAAGACACACACAGTAGGCATATCCGAAGTCGACCACAAGGATTGAACACACACACACAACGACATGAACCAGAGCCTCAACCACCAAGACCCACGCGGGTTTTACAAAACTTGATGGGGAAGGATGGCTTATACACGGTGAGAGAGAGAGTTTTTTACTTTGTAGCAACAATGCCAAGACGCACACAGTAGGCGTATCCGAAATCGACCACAAGGATCGAACACACACACAACGACATGCACCAGAGCCTCAACCACCAAGACCCACGCGGGTTTTACAAAACTTGATGGGGAAGGATGGCTTATACACGGTGAGAGAGAGAGTTTTTTTTTTTTGAGAGAGAGAGAGAGAGAGAGAGGGCAGCCACATCAATCCTCAGCCCACTGGAACTATGTGTGTGTGTGTGTGTGTGTGTGATATTGTGATTATCCTTCCTTGTCATATAATAGTATTTTCTAAGCCTTGGGACTGGCTGTTCCTCTCTTAGGGACTGTTTCCTTTCAATAATGACAAATGGATTTAAGAAGGGAAAAAAAAGGTGTGTGGATATCTTGATTTTACTACCTCCTTGATACTAACATCTTTTGATGCTTGTAGCTGATTGTCCCTTTCTTTCGGGACTGTTTCTTGTAAGATAATGACAATTGGATTTCACCAAAGAATAAAAGTGTGTGTGTGTGTGTGTGTGTGTGTGTGCACAAAGGAGCATGCATCTTATAATAAATGATGCATGTGTATAGGAACCTAAAGTCATTGCAAGTGCTCTAGCATGCGAGGATTCCCCATATACTCAGATTTTAGGAGAAGCTACCGACACTGCAAGACACACGCCATTTTTTGACGGAAATACCAACCTTTTTTACACAACACAGTATTAGATAAAGTGGGATGAAAGTTGCATTTTGGGAATTTCGAAATTGGGTGGATTTCATTAAAATTGGGAAAGGCTTCATTAAATTTGGAAAAATTTCCATTGATTGTGGGAATTTTACCAATATTGAATAAGCTAATATTTGGAATTCCAATGATTATGAAAAACTTCATTGGTTGTAAAACAGTTCATTGCGTATAAAAACTGGAACAAAGCATTTGTGGCAGAGTTTGAAAATCATGTATTTGGTGGTGTTAATAAACACCGTCTAGGGACAACATGTATATTTTACTTGAGGTGTTAATAAACACCAGTTGGTGGTGTTAACAAACACCATGCATAGTGAGTTCCACTAGAAACAAAGCAGTTGTTGGTGAAGGTCAGCTGCTGAAAATTGTCATATTAATAATATGCAAATACCCATTGACAAGATAACAACAATTGAGAAACATCACATGAGAACACACCTTACAATGGAAGTTTGGGAGATTAAGAGGGAGAAAATCGACACCATTTTCTATGCTTTGATACCAAGCAAGCTGTCCTGTGCTTTGATACATACGCTCTGTGGAATCTTGATCTTCTTGGGTCTATTTATGGATTTTGATGTCCATGACCAGACAATTGCATCAATACACTCCCATACCTGTGGATCCAACCTATTCTCTACCCAATACTTGTTCCAGCAATCAACAGAGGCATCTGCATCACTGAGCCCCTTTCTCTTAACTGATGGTGCCCAATACTGAATTAATAATTTCTTGAAATTAGGAGAAGCAGCATCCATCTCGGCACTTGATATGGCAACCCCAAGCCATATGGGGTATATAGGATCTGATGGCCTCACCAAGACGAAGTCACCTTGCTTAACATCCACCATTGGTCTAAACTCTTCCCTCGGCTTACCTTTTAGAGGCCCGCAATAGTGATCATTCCATTCCTCATAGCCTTGGAAATCATTAATGCAAGCATCTATATCATCCTCCTCATCAGGAGATTGTGTTCTTGGCCAAAACTCTCTGTACACTCCTATCTCTGAGATGTTTTCCTGTTCGAGCTCACCGATCATGGTTTTCCAATAGTCTATCACTGGCCTAATGTAGGACTCATAGGATGCATTCTTTCCACTTGCACATTTCTCCCAAAACTTAATGTAATCCTTTATCCCTGATATTACTTGCAAGTGATCTCTCACAAATGCAGCCATTGGCAGTATATCCGGACAACCTGTTGGCAACAATGATCGACCCTCACTATCTTTCTTCCATAGCTTGATTCCCCCTTCAATGGGCATCCAATTCGTGATTTTGGATGCACCTTGTACTGCATCATTGGTATGTCACCTTGCATGTAAAATCGAAATTGTAATGGCTTTGCATGTCCAACTAGCATTTCTTGCCCATCACATAGGTAGCCATCTACATAATCCTTGAAGTTAGGAACCCGTGTAAGAACAAATGGTGCCGGTGAAGATGATGTACATTTTTTGAATGTATCCATCAGATGCGGGAAAGTGAATGTTTGTCCCACCCGCAAGATCTCAGAAAACCTGCTGAACATTGCATCAATGTCCTCATGTGTGTGCCCTACCATCAAGAAGCCCAATTGAACTACAACTTTGTTGCTGTATCATATGCATCTTTCTCTCTTCCATCAGCGAATTGCGCTCATCTTGACTTTTTGTGGCTACCAATTGAGCCTTGATCCGGCTGCATAAGCTACATTTAGAGAATTCACTCGTCTTAGCAAGGGCTACATTTTTTAAGTCTGATTTCCAAATCCTGCCAAATGTGGATGTGGATAGGCTCTGATAACCACGTTGATTAAGTGAAGTGTTGACCTCACGTAGGACGTCTATCTTCTTATACACTTCAGGTATCACTTGCTGTGTCTCTCTAGAACCATCCTGCATGGTTCTACTCTTGTGAGGCATATGCTCTGTGCTATTATCCACAAAGTGTTGAATGAGAGCCCTCCCCATACCTATGTGCTCCCTGCTCCTCCTCACAATCCCTGAATTGCCATGCACATATCGCTGCACACCACTCTCAAATTGCTCCCTGTATCGATAAAATGATGTCCTTGGAATTCCATGCATCTCATACCATGCTCTACAATAGACATCCCGACCGTTTATCCTGAAGTTGTAGCATATCCTCCCTGTGTAGTCATGATGCCAAGCCATTGACAACACATCGTATATAAAGTTTGTACGAGACTCCAAGGAGCTGCCCCAAAAGTTCTTCCTTAGATTCATTAAGAGATCTCGCTCTGCATGTTGGCAACACCTACTCCCACAACAATCGATGGAAGATACCTGCTGCACCGAATCTAGTGACATTTTGTACATTGCTGTTGGAGGCTCTCTTTGTTTAGGCACCCTGTTAATGAAAGTGTACCTTCTTTTCTTTGATGTTGGATCGTCCCTTTTCAACATTTGATCATTGACCAACTCATTTATACCAGCAACGTGGTCCATGGGCACATATTGTTGCAATAGGCTTCCATCAAGTAAGGTAATCTGCTTGATGGGCCACTTTACTAGGCTGAGAGAGCCGACATCTTGCATAGAAGACCTTGAGTCACTTCCTCTAATTTGTTCTTTCTTTTCAATACCCACACCAATGCAATCGTTACCCAATAGGTCAAAGTTTATAGAGTCTCCCGGGAAAACATATAAGATCACACCTTCCCCCATGGTCTTTGTTTTGCTCTCATCCCATAAGACAACCTTTTTCTCTTTCCAAGATTCACGAATGAAATTGTCAGTTTCCAATGAAGAAACTGGCATTGCCTCAACATAAGGTCGCTCAGGCTCACTTGGTGCAGCTTCTTCAGTTACCGCATCATCTAAAGAATCATCAACATGTTTTAGAGAGCCCTTAGGCCACTTGACAACGCTCCAAATTGCCTCACCAACAAGCACTGCATCCACAGTGGGAAATGGCAAGAGCATTTCACTATTGATAGACTTCTCCACTATCACCGATACATTTTCTGTCCCAATCTTCATACCACTACAGTAGGCCTCCGGATCTATTGCACACACTCCACCAATTCTAACCACTTCATTCCCCACCATCATCATGACCTTGTCCCCGCTTCTGATAGCCATCCTCTCTCATTACGATTACGGAGAATTAATTATGAACAAATTACAACCAAAGAATTTCATAAGACCATCAAACATGTCCTTCTAGATGGGAAGAATGGCATTGGTGCAAATCTCTATAAAGCATGAATGAGTCTATACAAAATTTTCATGAAAGCATGAATTATTTCCCTAAAAATTTTAGCAATTTGATAAAACTTTTTCTAAAGCATGAATTATTTTCACCATTGTCATGACCTGATTCATGCATCTGATAGTATCCATCCCCTCTCATTACGATGACAGGAAATTGATTATGAACAAACTACAACCAAAGGATTTCATAAGACCAACAAAGTTGTCCTTGTAGCGGGGGGAGAATGGCACCAGTGCCATTCTCCATGTGAATTTGGCAATGGGAGAATGGCACTGGAGAATAGGAAAATGGAGAATGGCACTAGTGCCATTCTCCCAATGGAATGTCCCAATGGAATGTCCTAACATTTTGGCTTTGTAATAGGAAAATGGAGAATGGCACTAGGAATAGGAAATTGGAAAATGGAGAATGGCACTAGTGCCATTCTCCCAATGGAATGTCCCAATGGAATGTCCTAATTTTTTGGCTTTGTAATAGGAAAATGGAGACTGGCACTAGTGCCATTCTCCCATTGGAAAATGGAGAATGGCACTAGTGCCATTCTCCCAATGGAATGTCCTAATTCAAAATTTTGGCTTCACAAAGGTAGAAGGGCACCAATGCCATTCTCCCATTGGAATTAGTGGAATGTCAATCTATAGGTTTAGTGCCATTCTCCCAATGGAATGTCCCAATGGAATGTCCTAACATTTTGGCTTTGTAATAGGAAAATGGAGAATGGCACTAGGAATAGGAAAATGGAGAATGGCACAAGTGCCATTCTCCCAATGGAGCACAAAGGTCAATATTTACATTGCTATTAGCATCGGAAAAGAATGGTCGCTATATAAGCATCGCTATATAGCGACACTGGTAAACGTCGTTATATAGCAATACTAGTAAACGTCGCTATATAGCGACGATGATTAACATAAGCTTTAAAAAAACATTAGTGGAGCTAAACAGGGCCACAACAAGCCCTGTTTTTTCCCACTAATGTTTTTTTTAATAATTACTAATGTTGTTTGTTACGAAATTTCCCTTGTGAAGGGGTGATACAAAATCGCTCAAACGAGCCGAGCGATAGAAGCATATACATGTAGAAGATATACATTATTGTTTATTACAAAATTACCCTTTCGAAAAGGGTGATACAAAATTGCTCAAACGAGTTGACATGCAGAAGCATATACATGCCAAAGTATATACAAACTACTACTAATAGTACTACTTCTACTGCTCATCCAAATCGTCATCCTCGTCCTCATCGCGTTGGCCTATCCCTGGCCCTCGTGAGCTACGCCTGATCTCTGGCCTTCGTCGAAGCTGTGTAAGGCTAATCCCTCGTCTCATCATCACTCACCTCCGCTAATGGGACGTTCAAGCTTGCATTCTAACAGTGAAACCATATTAATTGAAAATTAGATTGGAACTTAAAGAATAAAACAATTTAAAAAGTGAGATTACAAGTAGGAGTAGACTTATACCGTGCGAGCAGCCACCTCAGTCCAATAGACTGTCGTTGCCAGCGCCTCCTACTCAATAAACCATGGCTTTATTCCTATACGGCTCGTCTCTACGTGTGTGGGAAGGCGACTCCATCGCAGCTTGCTGTGGGCCCAATTTATAAGAGTTAAATAAAGTGCATGCAATATGTAATAAAACAAATAGAACAATAAATTAAATGAAAAGAAGTAGACTTACCACGGTTGCCTCAAATGCCAACCATCTGCCTACACCAAAGTACGAAGTACCTACGGAGTCCAGCTGTCTCCTCTGACCGTCCTCTGACCCTTGAATAGTTCCGGATGTTCCCTGTACTGCTTCTTGAAAAACTTTCAGTCAGCTTTGTCTGCCCAACTAGGTTTAGCCTTCCCCTTTGCGATGGAAGTATGCAAGGTTGACCTACGATGCTTCAAGATCCCACCCATGCGTTGTCGCATGTAATCCGAATTGAACTCCCAATTTGGGGGGTTAGGTATTGTCTTTTCAATTCATCGATGACTGTCTACTTCTTTTGTTCATCTTGGTACCGTCAGTCAGTAAGCTATGCCACTCCTGAAGTGGTGGCTCATCAACTGCCTCATGGTGGCCATCACTACTGAGTCCTTTTTATTTTCTATTCTCTCTCCAGCAGTCATGATTTCATAGGATAGGTCCTCGCTTGGGTAAGGAGGACTCATGGTAGTGGCAGAGCCAGAGCAAGTGGTGTTATTGCGAGCACTTACGGAGCGAGGAGTAGCAGTGGGAGTAGGAGAGGGCAAGGGACCTGGCTACTAGTACTGGGTCTTGGGACCAAGTGGAGACTTGTAGGGATGTAAGTGTGTTGACTCACCTACATCTCTTGAGTCAACACAACATAAGTGATCCTTCCTACTCTTTCTTCCATTACGATGCACCTCAGTCGAAGGGACTAGAGGGGACAGCTGGACAGTAGGTCCAGCCATCGATGTAGGAGAGGGATTTGTTGAGCTACTCTGGGATAGCAAAGAGAAGAATCAAGCTGCCTCCGCATTGGTCATTTGTGCGACAAACTCGTCGGGACTCTCGATAAAGCCATGGGCTACTAGCAAAGGAGTTCCCAGAGGGGTAGTCGTAGTGCTAGGTTCGAGAGGAGTCGAGCTAGGGGTAGTCACACGGGTAGGCCCTTGAGGTGTTGCTTGGGTGGAATCAAAGTCATCTGGAGAGTAGAGATCATGATGTCTCCTCCTACGAGGGTTTTTGAACTCATTGGATATGCGACGTGATCCCATGTCTAATTTGGGGGGATTGAACAAACATAGAAACAAACACGAAAACACAAACACGAAGACAAAAAACAAAAAACAAGAGTGGGTAAGAAGCGGAATGACAATTAATTATTTAAGACAATTATGAAATTATGAAAAGGCAATTAATCACTTGTGAAAATTATGAATAAGGAGAAGGAAATAAGCATAAGCATAGGCAAATGCATATGAGAGAGAGCATTTAAGGGAAAGTCGAGAGAAAGCTTATGCTTATGCTTATGCATGAGCCATATGAGCATATGAACCCTAAACCCTAACCCCCAAACCCTAAACTCTAAACCCTAACTCCTAAACCCTAAACCCTAAATCCTAAACCCTTAACCCTAACCCCCAAACCCTAAACTCTAAACCCTAACCCCCAAACCCTAAACCCTAACTCCTAAACCCTAAATCCTAAACCCTAACTCCCAAACCCTAAACCCTAAACCCCAAACCCTAAACCCTAAACCTTAAACTCTAACTCCCAAACCCTAAACCCTAACCCCCAAACCCTAAACCCTAAACCCTAACTCCTAAACCCTAAACCCTAAACCCTAACTCCTAAACCCCAAACCCTAAACCCCAAACCCTAAACCCTAAACCTTAAACTCTAACTCCCAAACCCTAAACCCTAACCCCCAAACCCTAAACCGTAACCCCTAAACCCTAACCCCCAAACCCTAAACCCTAAACCACCAAACTCTAAACCCTAACCCCCAAACCCTAACCCTCAAACCTTGAACCCTAAACCCTAAACCCTAACTCACCAAACCCCAAATCCTAAACCCAAACCACGAAATCCTAAACCTTACATCCTATGAGTGTTTTCAAGTAATATCATTTATTTAAGTAATAGTTTTAATTAGAATTCATAAGTAATAGTGGAATTGATAGTTGGGAGGGTGGTAGTGGGAGAAAGGGAGAGTGGGAAAGTGGAGAAAGGGAGTGTGGGAGGGTGGTAGTGGGAGAAAGGGAGAGTGGGAGAGGGAGTGGGAATGGGGGCGGTGGGGGTGGGGGTGGGAGGATGGGAGTGGGAGTGGGAGAGGGAGTGGGAATGGGGGAGGTGGGGGTGGGGGTGGGAGAATGGGAGTGGGAGTGGGAGAGGGAGTGGGAATGGGAGAGGTGGGGGTGGGGTGAGGGTGGGAGGATGGGAGTGGGAGTGGGAGGGGTGGGGAGTGGGAGTGGGAGGATGGGAGTGGGAGAGGGAGTGGGAATGGGAGAGGTGGGGGTGGAAGTGGGAGGGGTGAGGTGGGAGGATGGGAGTGGGAATGGGGGAGGTGGGGGTGGAAGTGGGAGGGGTGGGGTGGGAGGATGGGGGAGGGAGTGGGAGTGGGGGAGGTGGGGGGGTGGGAAAATGGGAGTGGGAGTGGGAATGGGGGAGGTGGGGGGGTGGGAAAATGGGAGTGGGAGTGGGAGTGGAAGAGGGAGTGGGAGGATGGGAGTGGGAGGGGTGAGGTGGGAGGATAAGGGTGGGAGAATGGGAGTGGGAGTGGGAATGAGGGGGGAGGGGTGGGGGTGGGAGGATGGGAGTGGGAGTGAGAGGTGTAGGTGGGAGGATGGGAGTGGGTGGGAGAATGTGAGTGGGAGTGGGAGTGGGAATGGGGGAGGTGGGGGTGGGGTGAGGGTGGGAGTGGGAGGGGTGGGGTGGGAGGATGGGAGTGGGAGAGGGAGTGGGAATGGGGAAGGTGAAAGAATGGGCGTGGCAGTGAGAATGGGGGAGGTGGGGTGGGAGGATGGGGGTGGGAGTGGGAGTGGGAATGGGGTGGGAGTGGGAATGGGGTGGGAGGATGGGAGTGGGTGGGAGAGAGAGAGAAGATAATCTAATAGAGAGGCCAATGGGAGAGGAGATAATGTTATAGAAGGACCAATGAGAGAGAAGCACTTAAAACCCTAGTTTTTCTTATATATACTCTCCTTCTCTCATTGTTTCTCTCATTTCAACAAGGAAGAGCAAGAGGAGAAGCAAAAAGAGGAGGAAGAGCAAAAGCAAGCACAAGCATCGATTTCAACTTTTTTCCAGGTACTTTTTTTAAAATTTGTATTCTTTGAAATTTTATTATAGAGAGAGAAAAGTGAAGGAAAGATTTTTAGAGAGAGAATATAAGAGAGAGAGTCTTGCTGCCTCGGCAGCAAAAGAGAGAGAGAAAGAGAGAGGGAGAGAGAGGAGAGAAGGGGGGGGAAAGAGAGGGGAGAGAAAGGGAGGGGGGAGAGAAGGGGGAGGGGGGGAAGAGAGGGGAGAGAGGGGGGAAGCCGCGAGGGGGGGGAGAGAGAGAGGGGAGGGGGAGGAGTTGGGGCAGCGAGAGAGAGGGGAGGGGGAGAGAGAGAAGGGGGGGGGCCGAGGGAAGGGGGGGGCGGGGGCAGCGAGAGAGAGGGGAGGGAGAGAGAGAGAGGGGGCCGCTGCCGCTGCCGCTGCAGCGAGAGAGGGAGGGGGGAAGAGAGAGAAGGAGGGGCGACGAGAGAGAGAGGGGAGAGGGAGGCGAGGGGAGGGGACGGGAGAGAGAGAGGGGGAGGGGCGGGAGAGGGAAGGGGGGGCCGCTGCCGCTGCCGTGGCAGCGAGAGAGGGAGAGGGGGGGGAGAGGGAAGGGGGGGGCGGGGGCAGCGAGAGAGAGGGGAGGGGGAGAGAGAGAAGGGGGGGCCGCTCCCGCTACCGCGGCAGCGAGAGAGGGGGAGGGGGGGGGAGAGGGAAGGGGGGGGCGGGGGCAGCGAGAGAGAGGGGAGGGGGAGAGAGAGAGGGAAGGGGGGGGAGCGGGGGCAGCGAGAGAGAGGGGAGGGGGAGAGAGAGAAGGGGGGGCCGCTGCCGCTGTCGCTGCCGCGGCAGCGAGAGAGGGGAAGGGGGGGCAGAGGGAAGGCGGGGGGCGGCGGCAGCGAGAGAGAGGGGAGGGAGAGAGAGAGAGGGGGGGGCCGCTGCCACTGCCGCGGTAGCGAGACAGGGAGGGGGGGGAGACAGAGAAGGGGGGACGGCGAGAGAGAGAGCGGAGAGGGAGGGGAGGGGAGGGGAGGGGAGAGAGACAGGGGGGAGCCGCGGCAATGAGAGAGGGGGAGGGGGGGAGAGGGAAGGGGGGGGAGCGGGGGTAGCGAGAGAGAGGGGAGGGGGAGAGAGAGAAGGGGGGGCCGCTGCCGTTGCCGCGGTAGCGAGAGAGGGGGAGGGGGGGAGAGGGAAGGGGGGGGCGGGGGCAGCGAGAGAGAGGGGAGGGAGAGAGAGAGGGGGGGGAGAGGGAAGGGGGGGCGGGGGCAGCGAGAGAGAGGGGAGGAAGAGAGAGAGAGGGGGGGCCGCTGCCGCTGCCGCGGCAGCGAGAGAGGGAGGGGGGGAGAGAGAGAAGGGGGGGCAGCGGGGAGCAGAGGGAGAGAGAGAGAGGGGGGCCACTGCCGCTGCCACGGCAGCGAGAGAGGGAGGGGAGGAGAGAGAGAAGGGGGGGAGAGAGAGAAGGGGGGTCAGCGAGAGAGAGGGGGGGAGAGAGAGAGGGGGGGGACAGGGAGGGGAGGGGAGGGGAGAGAGAGAGGGGGGAGCCGCTGCCGCGGCAAAGGGAGGGGGGGGGAGAGAGAAGGGGGGGCAGCGAGAGAGAGGGGAGGGAGAGAGAGAGAGGGGGGGGAGAGAGAGAGAGGGGGGAGAGGGAGGGGAGGGGAGGGGAGAGAGAGAGGGGGGAGCCGCTGCCGCGGCAGAGGGAGGGGGGGAGAGAGAGAAGGGGGGGCAGCGAGAGAGAGGGGAGGGAGAGAGAGAGAGGGGGGGCCGCTGTCGCGGCAGCGAGAGAGGGGGAGGGGGGGAGAGGGAAGGGGGGGGGAGAGGGAAGAGAGAGGGGGGGGCCGCTGCCGTGGCAACGAGAGAGGAGGGGGGGAGAGAGATAAGGGGGGGCAGCGAGAGAGAGGGGGGGGAGAGGGAGGGGAGGGGAGGGGAGAGAGAGAGGGGGGGCCGCTGCCGCGGCAGCGAGAGAGGAGGGGGGGAGAGAGAGAAGGGGGGGGATGCGAGAGCGAGAGAGAGGGGGAGGGAGAGAGAGAGAGGAGGGGGGGCCGCGGGGGGGAGAGGGAAGAGAGAGGGGGAGGGCCGCTGCCGCGGCAACGAGAGAGGAGGGGGGGGAGAGAGATAAGGGGGGGCAGCGAGAGAGAGGGGGGGGAGAGAGGGAGGGGAGGGGAGGGAGAGAGGGGGGGCCGCTGCCACAGCAGCGAGAGAGGAGCGGGGGGGAGAGAGAGAAGGGGGGGATGCGAGAGCGAGAGAGAGGGGGAGGGAGAGAGAGAGAGTAGGGGGGGCCGCTGCCACGGGAGGTGGGGGGGAGAGAGAGAAGAGGGGGGGAGAGAGAGAAGAGGGGGAGGTGCAGCGAGAGAGAGAGGGGAGAGAGAGAAAGAGAGGGAGGGGGGGAGAGAGAGAGAGAGAGGGGGAGGCTACTGCGGCGGCAGCGAGAGGGAGAGAGGGGGAGAGAGAGAGAGGGGAGGGGAGAGAGAGAGAGGGGGGAGGCCGCGGCAAGTGAGAGAGAGAGTGGGGAGCGCAAGTGAGAGAGAGGGAAAAGGTGAGGAGAAAGGGAGAGAGAGAGAGAGAGAGAGGGGAAATGAAGAGGAGGGGAGAGAGTAGACTAAGATGAGAGGAAACGTAGACTAGAGCGGAGAGGAAAGAGAGAGAGAGAAGAGTGAGAGAGATGGACGAGAGATGAAAATTTAGAGAGGGAGGACACGAGAAAGTACGATCGAGATAGAAAATCTTACCAATGAAGAGGAGAAATGAGTGGGCGACGATCGAGAAAAGATAAAGGAGCTACGATCAATGAGGCATATGAGAGGAGATTGGTGTGTGATTTAGTCGAAACTTAAACAAACAAAACTATAAACCTTGGTGTTTGATGAAAATTTAGAGAGGAAGGGCACAAGAGAAAGTACGATCGAGATAGAAAATCTTACCAATGAGGAGAAAAAATGAGTGGGCGACGATCAAGAAGAGATAAAGGAGAGATGTTTTGATGGAAGAATTTGGCAGCTACGATCAATGAGGCATATTAGAGGAGATTGGTGTGTGATTTAGTCGAAACTTAAACAAACAAAATTATAAACCTTGGTGTTTGAAAAGAGAAACGTGTGGAAACTAGAATTTCAAATTTCCCGCCTTTTTTTAAACTATGAATCCTTGTGTTTGAAAAGATAAACGTGTGAAAACTTGAAAATTGTGATAAAAGACAACCTTGTGTTTCAAAAGACAAATGCGTGGATGTGAAAATTGTTATAAAAGACAACCTTGTGTTTCAAAAGACAAATGCGTGGATGTGAAAAGACAAATGTATGCTAAAAGCAAAACTTGTAGAAACTTGAATTTAAAATTTTTCTTTGTTTTTGAATTTAAAATGAGTTTCACTTTCATTTTCAATTTACTAATTTAAAAAGTATAATTTTAATTTTATTACATTTTAAATTAAAATTTTAAAAGTAGTTTAACTTACATTCGTTATTATTACTTTAATTTATTTCTTTTTAGGGAGAATTAATATATTCTTCTAGGTAAATATTAATTTTTTAATTTTAAGTCTTGTTTTCTTCATTTTACGTTATTTTTTCATAAACTTTAAGTTAAACTACTTTATAGTTTTTATTATTTAAATTCAAATTTATTAAGATTTTAACTTCTTATTAATGTGAATGTAGGTAAATATTAAATTTTTAATTTTAAGTCTTGTTTTCTTTATTTTACGTTATTTTTTCATAAACTTTAAGTTAAACTACTTTATAGTTTTTATTATTTAAATTCAAATTTATTAAGATTTTAACTTCTTATTAATGTGAATGTTCAATTCTTATGAGTTGTAAGTAAATTAGTTTTTGAAAATATAAATTTTATCTTTTTTAAAATGAGAAGGGGAAGGGAGAGAGAGAGAGAAGGGGGGGGCCGCTGCCACGGCAGCGAGAGAGAATGGGGGGGGAGAGAGAGAGAAAGGGGTGGGAGGATGGGAGTGGGAGAGGGAGTGGGAATGGGGAAGGTGAAAGAATGGACATGGGCGTGGGAGTGAGAATGGGGAAGGTGGGGTGGGAGGATGGGGGCGGCAGCGAGAGAGAAGGGGGGGGAGAGAAGGGGGGGAGAGAGAGAGAAAGGGGTGTGAGTATTTTATCTTTTTTAAACTCACAACCTTAGTGTATTAAAAAGAATAATGGAAAATAGATTATTTTTTGCTTTTAATTCGCAACCTAAGGATATTAAAAAGAACAATGGAAAAGAAATTATTTCTTGCTTTTCTTCGCTTCGACAGTTGGTGTAGTCTAGATTAGCATAGATTAGTTTGTCCTTAGAGGAGAGAACTCCAAAAAAACCAATCAAAGCCATGCTCAAAATTTCCCGACTAGTTCCTAATCGGAGTCAGTCCATTCGTTCACATTCAGTTTCACAGTCACAACAACCCTACCATTTAAGCAACGATTAAGGTTTTTAAACTTTCAAGATGATTGAAAGTTGTATCAGTTGACATGACAGATTACAGTTGTGGAAGTTGACAGAGCATTTTACACTTATATCAGTTGCGGGAGTTGACAGAGCATTTTGCATTTATATATGACAGACTTCAAATTTGTATTCAGAGATCATTGTAAATCCTTATTTTTTTTCACATTTATGCTCTAAGCCTTGTAAAGCCTTTTACGCTATTCCCAAAGCATTTATGCTCTAAGCCTTGTAAAGCCTTTTAGGCTATTCCCAAAGCATGAAATTGATACTTATATGATTGGGAAGAATAAAAACTTGAGATGTATTAATGGGACTCATTGTACTTTTGATTTTTCAAAGTAATTGTAGTTTGTCAAAGTACTTAAAATTTGTGTTGTGCTTGAATACAGGATGGATCTTGAGGCTACAGCATTTGTCAATGGTATGACACTGAAATACAATGGAAGAATTTATGCCCCAAAGGACTTCACAAACTGGACAGTTGTTGACACAACAAAGAAAGCATGGTTCTTGGTCTTAAGTAAAGGAAATCTCATTCTAGTGATGACAAAGAGAGAGTTGGAGAAAGATGAGTGGGCATCAAATGTATCTTTCTCAAAGAGCAATTTGATTCAAGGGGGCACCTTAGTAGGAATAAAAATTGAAAAAGACAGCAGTACAATGATGATTTACACAAAGTCAAGAATGAGCAACAGATCGTTTCTTCTTTCTAAGAAAGATGCAATGCACTTTGTGATGCGGCCGCCAAAAGCACCTAGATTTCCTGAATTGGTTCCTGCATTGGAGATCCTTCAACATGTGTGGGAGGAATTTCCCATTGAGGAAGCAAGAAAAATGCAGTCAAAGATTATCCTTGAATACTTTCAGGGTGTCATCCAACAAGGTTCAACTTCATTGGAGGGACCTAAGGTGCAAGAATCCACACATGAGAAAGGAAGTGATGAGACACTCCATGTAGACCTGGTTCATGGTAATACAAATGAGAGAGGAAGTGGAGTGGATGAGACAGAACACATTGTAGCAATGGATGAGGGTCTTGTACACGTGGATGCTTACAAGGGATCTACATCTGAGACAGGAATTGAATTGGTGGAGACCGGACATGCACATGCATCTCAGACAGAAATTGAATTGAGTGAGACACGACATGCATCAGATAAGACAGGACATGCACACACATCTCTTGTTCATGGTATTACTCACTTAGATGGTGTAACTCATGAAGTTGATGGAATAACAGAACAAGTGAAGCCCTTAAGTATACCTGAAGTTGAGGCAATAGAAGAAGAAGTAGGGCGATCTAAAGCAGTTCACATTGAGCCCCTAAAAAATAAACCTCGACGTCAAATGCAAAAGGCAAGTACTTCACGAGCTATAGTTCCAAGTCCTATAACTGGAAAAAGAGGTCGTTCATATACAAAGAAAGGGCAAAGAAGAGAAGAGGAAGAACATGAAGAGGATGCGGAGGGTCTTGAAATGGAGTCAGATCTAGAAGCAGAAATGTTATCAATGAAGAACCTAAATCTTCGCTTGAATGAGGCTGTGACAGATGAGGATCCAGGATATATATGGGGCCAGAAGACTCAAGTTATACATGCTTCAACAGTGGTCAAAGCAAGTGTCTTCACCAACAGCAGGACCTTAGATACAGCCTATGCTGAAAAGATTTTTCAGGCTTTGATTGATGGAAAAAAACCAGTTGTTTCTAATTTGGTACTCCGTCCAAGAACATTTTGGCCAGTCATGGGAGATTATAGTCAATCCATCAATTTCTCTCAACCTAAAGATTTTGAGATGCAATTCACTAAGTTCCTCGGAAAACAAGTTCCCTCACTTCAAGAAGGACAGAGTTCAGTGAATGATCCAGAACGACATATAAGGGATGCCAAGAGAAATTTCTTAGCTCATTGTACATTTGAGGCAATAGATGGTCATCACTATGCCTATGCTTGTAATGAGCGCTCTAGAGATGCATACAAGAAAGGAGAAATTACTTATCAAACCTTCGCGAGTGTGCCTCAATTTCACTACTATTCTGCATGCATCTGTATCTTCAAGAACGAGAAAAAATATTTGATTGAGTCGGAAAGACTTAATCATGAAATTTATGCACTACGAAAAATCACCTCCACTTCAGAGATGTTGCTCAAAGCTAGGACCATATGGAAAACTTTTAATTCTCCTTTGACCACTCTCAAAAGAACTGCAACTAAAGTGGAAGTGGATAATCTTGTTGACTTCTACACATGCTTGAGTGCCATTGTACCAAGGGGAAAGCAGGAAAGAGCAGAGGTGATTACAAGCTTCAAGACCGTAAGGGATAGGTATCAAGACTACACAAGCATACTTTTCCGTAGTGATGAAGTTTTTCATCAGATCAAAGACGTGTGTCTTGCATGTGAGAAAGGAGATGTTACATATGAGGCTCCATCATTGATTAAAGAGAAGGCAAAGAAGATTGAGAAAAAAGAGATGACAGCTTGGATGTGGAGGCCTTTAAGAAACCTACCAGACAAATACGCAAGTCTTGCTGCAGAGAAATTAATGTCCAAAGAATGGTTTTTTGGCAAAAAGGATAAAGATCATTGCATGGAAGATTGCATCATCCAACAGGTCAAGCGTGATGCAGTAAAGAGTGCAATTGAATATTTATTGGGAGAAAAAAATATTCCAATTAGCCAATGTAAAATTGATCATAACATTGTGAGGCAGATGGCATCAGCTTTACCGTCAGCGAAACAGAAGGCTTGGGCGCATAAATGGGTGAAGGTAGAAGATGATGGATCTGAAATTACTCCCTCTATGAGAAGTGACATTCTGGAAAATGTGTATGCATATGCACAAAAAGTCATCAATAACCACACTCTCAGAAAAGAAAAAACTTTGAACAAGGGCTTTTATTTCATACATGAAATCATTTCAGAGTCTGGAAAGAGTGTTGAGTGCAAGGAAGTTTCATTGAGCGATTTTTTGTCCGACGACACTGCTTGGGAGAGACCTCAGCTTTTCTTTGTCTATGAAATATCACCGGATGACATCCGTCAACTCCTTGACAGAATATTACATACCACCATTGGTAGAGTGGGACAATGTAATATAGTCATATTTGCTGATAAAGATGACAAGGAACAAATGTCTGCTACCCTAGAAAAACAATATGGCAATGAGCTCAAGATTTACAATGGGATATACTCAAGAAAAAGGGACAAGAGAGAATGCGGTCTCAAGATACAGAGTCTAGAAACCTTTTTCTTGTGCATGAAGAGTCCTTACAATGATCACTCCTATAAAAGAGGGAATGCAAAGAGATTGCAACTACTGCTGGAAGAGCATGAAGCTCCAAGTCCCCTCCATCGCAATGCAAATCACTATGAAAGGCCAGCAAAAAGTGCTGATCTTTTAATTAGTATGATGGAATTTTTGCTACCATCTGGATGGGAAGTCACATTGTGCCGAATGGGACATCTGTTTGAAGCTCTTATCAGAAAAGGACACAATGTAAATATTATTGAGAGCCCTGCTTGCTTGGAATACCTTGATACCGTGGCTTCTCTCACAATAAAGTTTGATAAGAAAGGTCCGATCTCACATGAAGAGGATGACATAGAGATGATCATGTATGATGAGAGCAAGAAAGATGATGAAAATGATCAAAGCTTTGGATATAATAGTGAGGACACAAGCGATAGCAAGGAAGCAGAAGAAGATGGATATGACACTGACCTTGCCTCTGAAGGTTACATAAAAAGACCACGAAGATATGTAGAGGTATGAAGACTTATGTTTAATTTTCTTTATTCATTTAAAGGTCTTTTTAAATTTATAATTAATTTAAAATTTTGAATCTCATAATTATTTTATCCTTTTATAGGAGAAGGGAGAGGAGGAGGATGAGGAGGACATAGCTAGAGCAGAGAATATAGAAAGCTCATCTCAAGAAAGCAAAGCTGCTCTGGCTATCCGTCGGATGACTCTAGAAAATAATCATACATTGCAGCAAATGGAGAAGTCATTTCAAGTTAGGTTTCAAGTTCGAGAACAACCTCTTACTTTTATATTCGATGAAGAGGACATTTCAATCCTCATAAACTTCAAGAAAGAGGTCAATGACAAGGTTATAATAGCCATCCTCAGGTTTGACACAAACTTTTTACTGACTTTATGCTTTTGTATTTCCATTGGATCAAATGAACTAATATTCTTTTCTTTTTATTGCAGTATGGTTTTACAACAGCTTCCGCTATATATACAAAGATGTGCATATATGGTCGATCCTCTTGTTTCTAGTGTACTTAGCAATAAGTAGAAGACCATAGATGATGTTTTTAAGTGGTTGCAACCTATTGATTTGACTACGGCGCGAGTTATCTTTACCGCATATCACGAGGAGTGAGTTTCAATCCCTACCTAGCTTATCTCTTACATTGTGGAGGATTATATCAAATAATAATTATTCTTAATTGATAATGCAGCTTGCATTGGAGCTTGGTAATTGTGGACATCTTAGCCAAGCAATGCTTCTTTGTCAATTCAATAGCATCTATCCATGGCAGTGTGTCAGAGTAAGTATAACCTACTTGTGTCATAATTATGTCAATGAGATGCATCCTATGCAATGCGCACATTCATTTATGTTTTCTATTTTGATGTGTAGATCTGCTCGAAAGTTGGTAAGTGCTATAGATGCACTTATGCAAATGGAGGGTGACTTGGAAGATCAAATAGAGTATGTAAGAAGATCAAATAGAGTATGTAACATGCCCTGCAGTGAAGCAGAATGATGACCACAGTTGTGGGTGGAGAGTTGGATATAACTGCTTTTTGCTCCTTGCTCAAATTTTTAATTTGAGAGGCGGTGAAACGTCATTGTCCACATATACAGACTTGCATCTATATGCATTTATGTCATCTATCATTAAGGCATTTATTGATAACGTGGTGGAGCATCCAGAGGAAACATTGGTTGCTACGCCCATAAGTTGTCCTGATGTAACCGCTGTATTGGACGAAATGGGGAGCTCTTCTGAGGTTAAGGTCATCATTAGCAAGCAACCTCGTGTTTTGACTTTTGGTAGCGAGGAAGTTACAATCCTCTCCGACCCTTTGAAAGAGGCTAATGACAAAGTCATGATGGCCATCCTCAGGTTTGATATGAACATCTCTTGACTTGATACTTCAATCATTTGATTCAATCTGCTTCTAACATTTGTTTATTTATTGCTGCAGTATGGTTATATCTCATTTTCCTAGATCAGTACAGAATCGCGTTTGTATGCTCGATTCTCTTCTTTCATCTGTACTTAGTGATACCAAGAAGACAGTAGATGATGTTTGTTCAATTCTACAACCTTTAGACTTGGATGGCATAATACTTGTCTTTATGCCATACTATGAGAAGTAAGTATGGTCTCAATCTTTCTTTTACTCTCTTATTTATAATATTGTGTCAATTAATACTTAATATTGTGATAAATCTTATCGCTCTTTGTTGGTGATGTAGTTCACATTGGAGCCTGATAGTATGGGACCTTGATGACAACCATTGTTGGTTTGTCAACTCAATTACAGGCTTTCACGGGGTGTTCAGGTAAGTGTTCTTTTATCATATCATTATGAACATGCATCTTACTATTTACTACACAAATTCACTTTGTCATATGTCATGATGGACAGGTCTGCAAACAAGTTAGTTTCTGCGATTATGAAAATCAGGGAGCATCAAGACCAACCAAATTTCCAGACACGCCTCGCAATGGAGCAAAAAGACATGTTTAGTAGTGGGTGGAGAATTGCCTACAACTTCATGTTGTATCTCAATGAAATTTTTGAACATGTCTCCATAGAAGCATATACCAAGCTCGAGCTACAAGATTTTGTGGCTAAGACTGTTCACTATCTAACTGCTATCATTGGGAAACAACATGATGGACTCAATGAAGAACCTGAGGGAGCCAAAGAAAAAGAAGAGACAATTCAGTCTCCTTCTGTATCACAGCCTCAAGTAGATGCATTACAGTCTACACTTGAATTAGAGACTCAATGCATTCTTCCTACACAAGAAGTGGAGACTCAATGTGCATCTACAACATCACATCTTGTAAAGGAGGAAGAGATTAAGTCTATCCTGATTGCACCAGAAGTAGAATCTCAATGTACACCATCCACACAAGTAGAGACTCAATGTACTCTTAGAGAATCACAGCCTCAAGAGGACTCATCAGACTCTATTCAGTTGTAAAACATGTAGAAAGAAACATGAGTCCTTGAAGATTTTTATCTTGTATGTATTGATTAATGATAGTGTTTTTAAAACTTATGTTAAATGTTGCAATACATTAGGATATTTTATGATATTTATTCATTACAATACATTAGGTTTTACTTTTTTGAAAGTCTAATTTATTATGTACAATAAATGATGAGAATCTAATAATTATATCATTCTTATGTTCCATCACTTTATTTTATAGATTTCAATGTACTCAAAATCTATCATTTATTATGTACAGCAAGTCTAACTTATATTATAAAAAGAATTCATTCTTATGTTCCATCACTTTATTTTATAGATTTCAATGTACTCAAAATCTATCATTTATTATGTACAACAAGTCTAACTTATATTATATTAAAATAATATCTCATGATGAGATTCTAATAATTACTTACTTATATTATATTAAAAGAATATCTCATGATGAGATTCTATTAATTATATCATTCTTGTGTTCCATCATTTTATTTTATAGATTTCAATGTACTATCACTATCTTACATGTCTCAAATGTCTCCCATTACGGTCTTGCATCCCATCATTTTATTTTATAATGTCTCGCATTACGATCTTGCATCTAGTCATCTCTCATTACGGTCTTGCATCTGTAGTTCTATAAATTTCCTAGTAGTCGTTCATCTTCTATATCTCACCCGCAGTAGACACTTCTTCCACTTTGCTCTTCTTACCTTACTCCTCTCCTCAAGCTTGCTCCTTCCTCTCCTCAATCTTGCTCCTTCCATCTTGCCCGCAGCCTTGCCTCCTCTTCTCAAGCATACTCCTTTCATCTTGCCTTACCTCCTCTAGTTACCTTCCTCACTCTCGTTACCTTCCTCACCTCGTTCGTCTTCTATATCTTTCCTCACTCTCGTTACCTTCCTCACCTCGTTCGTCTTCTATATCTCACCCGCAGCAAAAACTTCTTCCACTTTACTCTTCTTACCTTACTCCTCTCCACACTTCTTCCACTTTACTCTTCTTACCTTACTCCTCTCCTCAAGCTTGCTCCTTCCATCTTGCCCGCAACCTTACCTCCTCTTCTCAAGCATACTCCTTTCATCTTGCAGCCATTATGGATCTTTTTAAGGTAATCGATTCTGTAGAGCAAGCCATTAGCAGCCTCAAAGAATGGATTGCCGAGTGAACCAAGGAAAGAGAGAGGAGAGAAAGCAAAATCCAGCTCCATTAACCCAGTACGAGAAGGATGACTTTGCTTGTCAGAAGGGCTTAGAGAAGGAAGAGGAAAGAAAAATAAGTATGGCTACTACTGAAATAGATAAATTGCAGTCATATAGGAGAGAGTTGATAGACTTTCAAAGTGAGATATCTTCGCGTGTGGCTCGTTATGGAAGATTTTCCCCCAAGGAAGCGCAAGCCATTCGGAATAAACAAAGTGTTATGCAGGAGAAAATTCATCAATCCTTACTTCTCTTCTATAATTTTAACTACATCGATGAGGAAGAGATGAGCTCAGCTCTTGAATGGGTTGAATTTAGGCTAAGGACTTGAAAATAGAAAAGTCATCAAATTGAATGGCTGTAGTCTTGAAAATCTCAGGCTTAACTTTTGAAGGTGTTTATTAACACCATTAAATATTAAGAGAGTTTACAACAACCGAATCTTATTTTTTCATGTAACTTATGTAGTCTTGAAAATCTCAGGCTTCACTTTTGAAGGTGTTTATTAACACCATTAAATATTAAGAGAGTTTACAACAACCGAATCTTATTTTTTCATGTAACTTATGTAGGCTGCGTTAAATTTTATAATTTTAGTTTCATGTCCTTAAAAAATATATTAAAAAATGCTTGTTTTTATGTTTTTATATGTGCTTTGAAGATTGGGTTTTTCTTAAATTTTATATGAAAACTAGTCCAAAAGTATATGTAAAAATGAATTTGTACATTGACAAGTCCAAAATTAATGAAATAAGTGTTCCATCCCCCTTGACTGAAAATCATATTCAAGAAATAAGGTTACACTCGAGTGTGGCATTTAGTGTTCATTTCAATCTATGTAATATAGATTCAAATGAGAACTAAATTGATAGACAAGCAAAACTCGAGAAAATTTTGATCTTTTAATTGGGGGGCTAGTGTGTGTGAGTCTTTAGATTTTATCCTTATTTACAGCCTTTTTTTATCACGAGAAATAAATCTAGAACAAGCGATAATGCCTGGTATTTTTAGATTGACTGCTTATGTTCTGATGGCTAATATATCTAAGGCTAGTTTTGAAATTTAATATGTACTATGGCCATTGGCTACCTTGAATTTACTCTGAAGTAGCTCCAAATACATTCATCCCGAGGTAGGTAGTGAAGATTTGCTAGTTTGGAAAAAAGGAAATCCCAAGAAATTCAAGGGCCACAAAGCTAATTTGGGCATTTGGTGAGTGCCTGAGCTACAATGATCAATCTCTCCTGCTCTACATGATGCCAACTTACAAGTCCCAAGCTCACAATTGACAAACAATGGATGAATGAAATTCATCTCAAACATTGGGATTTTCATCTCCGATTTAATGGAGCACCTCATTTTGCCGCAATCAAACACAGCTTCCAATTGCCGAATGTATGCAGGTTTTAGAGTCTAGGTCTTTCTCCTCATCATGTGCTACCATATGCTTCAGTCAGTAATAAGTAGAGGTATGGGGATATCACAAAAACCTAAAACTCACCATAACGAAATTACTGTGGGGACTTCTAGCTACCATATGCTATTTGGTAGAGTCGTGTGAATAGAGTTGACTACTTGATATTTTTCTCTATCATGATATTAATAGAGTTGTGCTTGATATGAGGCAGGGATGTGCTATCATGATGATCCCTCTGGATTAAAGTGAAGCCAGGAGTGAAATTTGACTACTGTGATCTTGGATATCATTAATTTTTATATATACAATGCAAAATTACCGCACTAGTTATCGTATGCAAGAAACCAAGGATTATTCTATGATATGTGCAAACAGTCCCTTTTGGAAGCCGATTGTGGTGGTAAAGAGAGTGGAACCCACATCCAAAAATTACTGCACATTGTAAAACTTATGAGAATAAGGTTTCAATAGCATTTGGAAAAAGAGCCCTCAATCTTGGGCCAGTAAGACGTGACTTGTGCAACAACTATTGCAGAATCATAAGCAATGGAAAGCCCACAGTAGCAGAGCAGAAGGAAAGTGAGGGAAGAGCAAGTAATCTTGAAACCTAGCTACCACCCTCTCCTTGAAAGGAAAATAGCTCATTGTTTGTGTTGTCTTCTTTACACACAATGAACTATGATGAAGATGGTTGGACGGCCTAGGTATTGTCTACCACCTCTTTGTTGCATCTGAGAGACTTATGAGAAAGAAGAGTATCCTTCCAGCTTGACGATGATCATGTAGGAGAGGCAGCATGCAAGTAGACATGCAAGTAGACCGGGTGAACAAGTGAAGGGGTGGTCTAGACAGACTGTGGCATGTGCCCTCCTGAACTACACATCCATCACTTGGCCTCTGCCTATGATTGTAATTCTTGTATCACATGCCTCTTGACCAACTTCACTTCATTTATTCACTCTCTTTTCGCTTTCCTCCACCCAACTAGTAGTCCCTCCTGTAGCCTCTTTTCCTCATCGTTGACCCACATCCCGTCTTCATCTCCCTTACAAAAGCTTGGCCGCCTACTTTGATTTTCTTCGTGTTTCCTCCATCTTAGTCCTCAACTTCTACCTCCTCTCAACTTCTCTTTCTGCTGTCTTCATCCTCTCTCACATCCTCACCCCGTTGTGCTCAGACTACTGCATTTTCCTCTGGCTCCTTCCAATGGTAACTATTATGCAGTAGCTTCAATTGAATTAAACCTACTGTAAAACTACTTGGATGATCTAAAGTGCATATGTTCCACATTCATTACATACCCCTTCAAGATCAACATTCTCCACAAGAGATTTACAAGCCTCCAAAGGTGTACAAGGGGAAGGAAGTAAGTAGCCGTAAATGGGACCGACCTCCTTCTTGAATTTGAACTTGAAGATTATTTCATTCGGAGTGTGCGACAGGATCAGGATTCCAATCATGGCCCAAAAATATCCTGTGAGTTCACTCGTCTGATGTCTACATAGTGGGCTGCAATTCCCGTGATGCTCAAGCCCTAAGAACTTGCTGTAACTGTGACCACACTCCAGCACAACCACCATGTTACTAGCGAAATCGAAAAGGTAAGTAATGGCGGCGAGGGCGATGCAAGCTACTACCTAGAGAGACGTAGGCGCAATTTGTTGAAAACCTCAAATTCGTCTCACTGGTGTGCTCTAGGATGGGTATAATTAGAGGGAGGTGAGTTATGGACAATTATCTTGAAGCTATAAGGCCCAAGGAGTCACAGTTCATGGAGTCCATACGATTTCTTGGAGTGCAGAATTAAGCACCACAAAGGCACGGTTGAGCCAAAAGGAGTAGTCGCATCAGGAGATGGGGAGTCCAAAAAAAAGGTGACAATGGTGCAATCCTAAACACTGTTTTCATTTGATGTAGATCTGTTCTCCCCAAGACTATGTGTTGAGTGACCAAACTTGCGTTGCACAGCGATGGGGTGGAAGGGCTTTGTGGAGGGCGGGGAAGGCTTGGTAGGCGAGCAAGAGGCACAATAGCAAGCTACAAGTACTAAGGTTGTTCGTTGAAGCTCGAGTTGAGGGGGTCATGCATGAAGGGATCGGAAGCTCACAAGTTTCCATTTTCTAGGGAAGGGGAGTGCAGAACTTAGAAGAAACTTCAACCAATTTCCAGAATACACATTCCAAACGACTACTCAATGAAAGTACCTGGTTGTTGTTGAGTGACTTGAGTCTTGAGTCTTGAGACTTTAGTGAGAGTGATGAGTCCTGAGTCATTGAAATTGCAAACAACTTGGGGCTTTCTTCGAACTGGAGATTGATGGTGATAGGCTCACGAATAAGTACTTAGTGGGAAGTGCTCACAACTTACAAGCAACATAGAGCTAAGAGCACGATGTGACAGCAGGAGCAAAGTTTGAGAAAAGAGTGGAAGGAGGTGAAATTGAATGCAGGAACTTGAAAAAGAGAGTGGAGACCTAAAGGATAAGAGATTACAACCACACATTTAACAAGCAATCAATGGTGATGATGGAATCTAAGTTGATCTATTTGATCAAGGGTTATCATGCAAGCCACATGGATTAATTTGTTTAAAATTTATTAATATTATATAAAAACAATAATATATTATATAACCTTTAGTTTATAAAGTGCTTAGACAACATTAAGCGGTATTCCAAAGATAGCTTATTAATCTAACATTGATTTTCAAGGTATATCTTTTAAATACCATTAAATTCAAGATTGCCATAAAATTTTATCCTTTTTAATGACCTGCTTCTCACCGCTTACGATGGTTCTTTGCCATTTTTACTGGTTCAGAATACACTAAAGGACATGTTTTTTCACACTGAAGATGTTGCATATTTTAAAATGCAATATATCTGTTGTTTGTTATGCTAGGTATTGCTCTTTGATTGGCATTCAGATGATGTGGAACTTTTTCGGAAGCGGTCAGGCAAGGGAGAACATGATGGGGCTGGTGCAATCATAAAGCATGCACTAACTAGTGAGCAATTGGATGTAAATGGTGCAATGCTACAAAATGCACACAATGTTGTGGAATGGTTGGCATGGAAGATGGGAGATGATTCTAAACAAAGGCTCTTTATAGAAGTAAAGGTTGGTGATGTTGATAGGGTCTAAAGCATGGAGCTGCCAGACCATCAAAGGAAGTCGTTCAACACACTTTATATTGGTTTTTAGTAACAAAGATCCCACACAAGCCTTGTTTAGACATTTGTCATTCTTTTGTTCATTCTACATGGATGAAACATGGGATAAGTGCACCAATATATCTCATGCAAGTCCATGTACCTTGAACAAGTATAGACTACATCAGACATGGAGAAGGAATCTGTAACATATGCGATGGATAGAGACCAGCTGGCTGACATGCTTCAGATTGGTGACCATTTTGCAGTACTACGGTCCCCTACAAACAAAGATAATGAGGATTATTATGTCGTGCTGTGTGGCAAAATAAAAAACAGTCCTCATAGTGCAAGAGAGATGGTTGGGGTAATGTCTTCAACATTGGGGATCAAGTGGCTTCTGGAATCTTTTATGCAAAAATACCAAAATGCAAAAGCAGTTATGCATTACTAAAAGATGCGCCTCCTACTATAGTGCATGCTGATGCGGTGTTGGCAATAAAGTTCCAAATGTTGCAAGCAAAGCACAAGGTTAAAGGCCAGAGAACGGTCTATCGTGTACCCCAAGAGGTGCACGAACGAATCTTGGCAAAGATTTCTCTATAAGAACTGTTGCTTAGCATGTATTTTTGCAATGGCTCTCATATATTTTTTTGCGCACTTTGTATTTTTAGCTACCTCTTTGGGGGCTTCTTTTGGTAATACAAAGGCATCTTGTTTCTCTCGGGGATGCTCCGCAGTGAGGAACTTTAATAGTTTTTAGTACTATTAGTTTTAATTATGTACTATTATATTATTATTATTTAGGTACTGCTGCCATATCATACTATTAGCCCTATTTTTTAGTGATTGTGTACTCTGATAGTAATTTTTGTAGTTCATATTAAGTTTGTTCTACTATCATATCATACTACTTATTACTATTTGGTTAGTACTATTTAGTACTATGTACTACTATCTTAAGTAACTCATCTGTTGTTAATTGAGAGAGAGAGAGATTGAGAGAGAGAGAAGAGAGAGAGAGAGAGAGAGAGAGAACCATTGTACTACTGTCATATCATACCACTTAGTACTATTTGGTTAGTACTATGGAGAGAGAACCATTGTACTACTGTCATATCATATTTTTGTAATGTTGTTACTCTTTTTAATATATTGCACTTATAATTCAGAATGAGCTATACAAAATCAGAAGGCACCATATAAAATCATAATGAGACATATAGAATCAGTCATATGACATTACGGAGCCCAAACAGCTTGGATACAACAACTTTGCGCTGCACTCCACACACCCCAATATACAACCCGGTCAGGCTTGGATACATATAGTAGCTCGACGGCGCTGCACTCCACACACCCCAATATACTATGTTCTAGGAAGGAAGGACCCTAGAAGATAGGAGTTTTCAGCCCTTCTTCCTCAGCATCCTCGTTAGTAGCTGACCTGAGGGATTGTTTGTAAGGTCTTTGAAGATGTTATCAGTCCCTTTTGCAATTCCATCCTATAGCTCTAGAGTAGAAGAGTATACAGCTCTATTACACATTGATGGATCTATAATACGACACTATGGGACTGACATTTCTCCTTGTCATACTACTCCATGTAGTGATCTCAAAATGCTCCCACAAAGATTTCATGAAATTGATCAATTGTGGCCGCAAAAAGATGACTTGGTTGCCTAATTTATGAACATCACCACCTTGGGCCATTTCAGGACCAGTTTTCCACCACCTCTTTAACAATATACCATTCAAATCAAAGATTAACAACTTTTTTTGAGGCAGAACATCTTCGGAGTCACCTAGAAGCAACAATAACACATATACAAATCCATCATACTTGAGTTGATGAATTGCAAAAAGAATTTCATATCAACTTATGAGAAGATTTAAATTGCAAAAAGAATTTCATTAAAAAAACAAGGAAAATAAATTGCAAAAATAATATCATTCAAAAAACAAGAAGATAAATTGTAAAAAAAACAAGAAAATAAATTGTAAAAAGAGTTTCATTTAAAACTTGCGAGACCAGCTCTCATATAATGTCATTTCATAGATGATCGGGTCCTAACATTTGGGGTTGGGCATTTGCTAGGATCAATCAAATACGACTTAGTAACTATTTGACTAAATTTCCTCCTTTTTCCCCACAGGGACAAGGCTACCTAGTACTGTGTCATCCTCCGTTTGCTCTCCATCAGAGCTATCAAATAGTTTAGGCTTTAGCCCTAATATAATCTCAACTGCCTCACTGACCCTCTCACCGCTATTTGTGTCGAGATTTTTCACCACTATCTGTGTGTTCACCCTTGCTGTTCTTTGTAGTAAACTCCCCACTGCCACCTATGTCTTCGTCCTTGCTGTGGTTTCATGGCAAATCCTGCATGTCCAATCTTGCTATTGCTTCCTCTATAATCCTGTCCGGTTGCTGCAAATTTTCTTCATCCAAGTTCAGCAGATCATCTTCATCCAAGTGTTGATCATCTTTGATGTCCTACAAATAAATAAAGTCAAATCAGAAATGCTTTGTGGTGCTGTACCCAAAAGACTCTAAATGTGCATCTTCACAAAAAAATACATACCCTCCTTTTTCTCTATATTCTTGCTTCTGTACAATGACTGCACAGCAGATTTCTTCTTGTGTTGTATGTGGCGCTTTATCTTAGTAAGAGCTTCCTTAACTGGCAAACTTTCAATTGTTGAACAATATATAATACATGAATAGATGCAATATATAAAATAGAAATAAATGAAATAGATAAAATAAGAACTTATAAAAATAAATACCCTCTTTTGGCCACAGGAAAAAAAATAGTCCTACCTCTCTCCTCTGCAACTTTCAGGTCCCCCTATGCCACTACCTGCTACTTTTTTACTTTGTCCAACATTTCATCCTCGTCATAGTCCTGATCCCCAACATCCTCCAAGGAGTTGTCATCTTCCAACCGACTTCCATCGAATAGTTGTTCATTGTCTTCTTTTCCACATGAGGCATGCCCGTCCACTTGTTGTTCTTTCTTGGTGTCTATGTGACACATTTGAAAGTTAGGAGTTTCACATTTCTCATTTTCAACAGCTTCAGCTTACTTTGTACTAGTCTTCAACTTTTTTGGACATATTGGTATTTCGGTGTCTTTACCTGTTTGTGTAAGGAAAATAACAATTATTTGAAACTGATTTCAAAAGGCAAATAGATCATTTAAAGATAAACAATAATTAAAAAAATAGTAGTATTTAAACTTGAAGGAAATATGGCCCTTGAGTGGTCCCCTTTAGGGGCAAGGGACATATTCCAACACAGCCCTTACCCCTAAAGGGGGCCCAACAAGGACCATATTTCCATTGTTTGTGTTGGAGTCTAGATGTGATTGGTACTAAACAGTACTAAGTGCTAAGTGCGCCTACTAATAGTGCTAAATACTACTAATACTGCTAAGCACTGCTACATAGTACTAAATACTACTAATACTGCTAAGTACTAAACAATACTAATGCTAATCCTAATACTACTACATAATACTAAGTGCTAACTAAGGTCCTAAATACTATTAATACTAAATAGTACTAAGTGCTAACTAGTGCTAAATACTATTGATATTACTAAATAGTATTAATAAAGACTAAATAGTACTAATAAATACTGCTAAATACTACTGATACTAAATAGTACTAAGTGCTAACTAGTGCTAAATACTACTAAATAGTACTGATACTACTAAATAGTACTAAATGCTACATATTAAATGGTACTAACTGCTAACTTAGAGTGCTGAATACTAGATGATAAACAGTATTAAATGCTAAATAGTATTGAATGCTAAATAGTACTAAATGATGAATAGTACTAAATATTAAATTATAGTTCTTAGTACTAAATGCTAAATAGTGCTAAATGGTACTAAATGCTTAGTAGTATTTAGCCTTTTCAGCTATCCTTTTAGTACTAAATGATATATAGTACTACATGCTAGGTGGTGCTAATATTACGAAATGTTGAATAGTCCTGAATGCTAAATAGTGTTGAATAGTACTACATGCCAAATACTACTAAATGCCAAATAGTATTAAACATTAAATAGTGTTGAAACATACAGTACTAGTAGTGCTAGATATTACTAAATAGTACTAAATGCTTATGCTTTTGGTACTAAATGCTAAATAGTACTAAATGCTAGGTAGTGCTAATATTACTAAATGCTGAAGTCCTAAATGCTAAATAGTACTTGATGCTAAATAGTGCTGAATAGTACTAAATGACAAATACTACTAAATGCCAAATAGTGTTAAATGCTAAATAGTGCTAAAACACACAGTACTAGCAGTGCTAGATAGTGCTAAATAGTACTAAAAGCTAAATAATATTACTGAATGCTAAATAGTGCTGAATACTACTAAATGCTAAATAGTGCTAAATAGTACTAAAGTCTAGATAGTGCAAAATGTTAAACATTGCTAAATGCCAAATAGTTCTAAATCCTAAATATTGCTAAATCACATAAATAGTACTATTTAGTACTAAATAAATGACTTCAAATGTTTAGCTACAATATTATATTACTCTATTGAGTAATAATAAGTAATAAGAAAAAAAGAGTGAAGAAAATATACCTACTTTGTCAAAGCCCATGGTAGCCAAGCATGCATTTGACACCAGTACATTGTAGGATGGATGAATACATTGCAAATGGAATGCTACACACATGATGTGGTATGTGTGCAAGCATGGTGCAAAAAGCACATCAATAGTTTCTTGAGAAAATCTAAGACCACAGAAAACACACCTGCACATTTATTGAAAGGGTTAGTACACACTACTTGTAAGAGGACTCAACTCTAAAAACTAAAACATTGATTTGTACATAGAAGTTAAGGATCTCACCATTCAATATACATGTTCATAGTCGCTGCTGCAGAGCCTATGAGATGGTGAGTTGGTGCTGGATTCAGAACCCGAGACCTTGACTTGGGAGCTTCTTAATTAGATGCTGCACATTGCTCAAAAAACTTGAGCTTGCTTTGTAGTGCTCTCCAACACTAATTCGCTACTTTTTTGCTGATTCAAATATTACTTTTGCTACGTCCAGTTCTACCTAAAGTTTTGCTACATCCTTCAAGAACTCGTCCTGCAGTACACTACCATGTAATAAATTGTCTACTTTACTACACACCCAGTTAAGTGTATGTACAATTGATTCAACTTTTGTGAGGGCTTCGCCCTCAATTGTAGTAGTAGCCTCAAAATCTACATGCAATCTTAAGTTCTCCTTTGACACTGTACCCTTCCACTCATGCAGTATACTTTTTTACTCCACGTTGAACTTCCATTGATCCTGTAAACTTACAAGCTTCCATTTTGCTATAGACGTGCCTACATCATGTTCTTGCTTGATACACGTGCTATCCAAGCTAGCCGAGTGCATATTCACGTCTATGTTGGGAAAAGTCATCCCAATCCACATCTATTCCATGAGTGGATGCAACGAATGCTTGCGCCAACACCGCACCAACTTCATTGTTCGTGACTATTTTCGAATTATAAATCCTATAGTAAATCTTCATAAAATCGTTCAGCAAAATGATTTCTTCAGCCGACCTATATGAAAGCCATGCCAGCTCTCTTTGTCATTGTTTCCCCATATTTCTCGGATCCAGGTTTCCCAACCCCAGATGTGAGTCTGGCTTCGCTTTCAGGTTAAATCTCCATCCAAGACTGACTCCAGTCGGAATTGCTATTGGTTTGCTGTCCTTAATCTTTGGCTTCTCTTTGGTTTGAGTCGAAATAGAAGCTGCTTTGCTATCCGTAGCCTTTGCCTTCTCTTTGGTTGTAGACTTCTTGGATGGAGTGTTTCTTCTTGGAGAAAGGACATCGAGCTTCTTGGAGGCGGGAGATGTGATGCCTTTGGGCTTCCTTGGAGACATGGCGGTGGTCTTCTGCTATACTACAAAGAGAGTAACATTTTAGTACTAGGACTCACACTAATATGAAATGGAGTAAAATAACAAAGAGAGAGAGAGAGAGAGAGAGAGAGAGAGAGAGAGAGGAGAGAGAGAGAGAGAGAGAGAGAGAGAGAGAGAGAGAGCAACAACAAAAGCAAAAAGTTTGCATGTCGATAGAAGGATGGTAAAAGGCAATCACATGCAGGGATGTTTTTATCAAACCTATGCTCATATATTAATGTAAACTCTTGGTGAAAGTTTTAAAGCTCGTTTTCTTAGTTTCATAATATTGGTAGATTGTAGTACTTTTAATATGTTTTCTTTTGAATTTTGAAGGAAAAATGTAAATCCTAGCGAAACTTTAAATTATTCTAGCATAAAAGTTTCAAATCCTGGCGAATGTTTTAAACATTTATTTTTATTAGGGTAGACAAACTTCAATTCCAATATAAATGTTTAGCTTCTTAACGAAACTAACGTGAGAAAATCATCCATGATCGCATGCAGGTCCGAATATTGAATTATGGGGGGAAAGCATTTAGAGAATGGAGGAAAAGTAAAGAACGAATAGAGAATGGGGGAAATGAGAAGAATGAGAAGAGAGAGAGAGAGAGAGAGAGAGAGAGAGAGAGAGAGAGAGAGAGAGAGTACTCACAAGAGAGCGACCCGCGTCAACGTCTTGCTAGAAAATTCGAGGTGGAAATCAGAAGTTCAAAAGTTCGAAAGTGGAAGTGATAGAGTGTAGGTTCGAAAGTGAAACACCTGAGAGGAGACGCAATCCATGAAAATGTGTGTATGAGCATGAGAATGTGTACGTGAGAATATCTTGTGCATGAGAATCTATAATCAATAAATATATTACTGCACATCGATTTGAGAAATCTCTCCATATCGCACACTATTTAGTACTACCACATTCTTGCCAATAGTACATACACCGTAGCATGCTTTCACCCCATCCGAGCCACAATTCAATTCTTGAAGCCACAAAGCTTGAGGTATTTGATTCTTTCTACAATTACAAAACCTTTGTGTTTTTCTACCCAAACCCTTTCTCCTCTCTTCACTCGGATTAGTGAGCAAAGACTTTATACGCATATTAAAAGTAAATAAATCTCGTCTCCATCCTTGACCCAATGGACCTAGCATCTTCTTTGATTCTCTTCGTGAAGTTTTTAGTTAATGGGGTGGCATGGAGGGCCCCACCTTCCACACTACCAATGACTTCATGATGATCTTCCTGTGGGTCTAGTTGATATTTGTGGTCGAGGAGGAATTTCTTATGGTTGGATTCGGTAAGATCTTGATCACCATGCAAGATAATCTATGGAGTATCTGTAACTTGAGGAGAACTTGAGAGACCACAGCTTGCTGAATCCAACACCAATATCTACCGATCGTGACTGCGAGGGCTAGTCAGCACATTAAAACTTTGAGCTACCCATCAACAAATTGTGACTACTCTTATACCATCCTAGATGAGACCTCGGGGGGGTCACTATATATAAACCCTCTATACCACCTGCGTTCAAGGCCTATTTCTAAAATCCCTTATCTGTAAATTTTTCATTAATAAAATGTACCCCTTTTCTATACAAATCTGTAAATTTTTTCCAAAACTATTTTAAATAGTCCCTTATGTATATTTATTTCTGTAAATTTTAGAAATAAAAAATATCCTTCTGTTGAACTCACGTGATAGGGTTACATATGATGAGTGACTCCCCTGAGGATGAGACAATATTTAAAAACTAACTTTTAATTTAGATCTGAGAATAAACACACCCTACATGTTAATTTAAATACGGTGTATAAAATTACCCCTGCTATAAATATATTTTTGTAAGTTTTGAGAATTAAAATACCCCTTATTTTAAACTCTCATAGTAAACTTACATTTCCCAAATGGACCCCTTAGGTACTTGGCCTTTAAGATTGCTTGAATAATTGAGGTCAACTCTTGTTTTATTGATGGCGTCATTGGTGTAGGCACAATGGGAAGTCAATCATGCTCGTTCAGGATCTTTGTTTGCGGGGTGGTACTTTGCATTCAAAGTTGTAGCTAAAGTCACTGTTAAAGGTTCATCAATTAAACATGGTTTTTGTAAGAGGACTTTTATAGGGGATATCATTTCACCTTCTGTTTTTTGTGTGCAGTTAATCCCCAAGAAGAAAAGGCTACAATTCTAATGGACCAGAGCATCTACGTAAGGGTGGAAGCCATAGTTTGGGATCGAACAAGGAGGACAACCATTCTCATAGCCTTGTATGAAATGGTTAGAGTCTTTGAAGAGGTTAGGCATAGTGATAGTGAGACTTTAATTCTCGTGATGTAAACCACAAGGAGCTTAGAGGTCTCCAAAGAGAAATGATGCAAGTTCTAGTCATTTATGTGATTGAATTAGTCTCATATATTGTTAGGAATATCTTTTAGCATATCAGAATTTGGGAGTGATACTCTATTCTTTCTTCTATACATAGAGGTTACACTCGTGAAAAAGACATGTGCTTCATTCTTTGTAAGTACTACTTTATATGCAATGTTATTTGATACGACTTGTTTTTATGCATAGTCCTTTCTTTTTTTGAAATACACTAGATTTAGTTTTTCAGTGTTTGAAAAGAATGAAAAAAGAGTTGTGTGCATGCCTTAGCTCTCTTTTGTTTAAAAAAAACTTATCCTTAAAAATACGATATAAATTTCTAAGGAAACAAATATGGAAAACACTCTATATAATTTGTTTAACATTTTAGATGTAATCTTAAAATCGACGAAATGCAACTTAATTTTCAATCAACTAATTTTGCCATACATAAGATGTGATAACTCTTTGCTTCTTGAAGTATTTATAGTATGTAAAATGACAACTCTAATGTAACGATTAGTAGCACACTTTAATGTCACTTTTTGCCATTTTAAGAACCTATTAAATTAGAAGTTCAATGTCACTTTTTTGCCATTTAGATTCTCATAAATGAAATTTTTATGTCACTTTTTTTGCAGTTACGATTTAAGAAATAGCACCTATATATCACGTTTTTTCAAATTAAGACCTTGTACTTGGATTTTATACCATTTATAGAAATAGTGTTTTCATTTTTTCCCATTTGTATCGTAAGAAATGCCAACTTATGTCACAGTTTTGCCATTTATAGCACATGTTATGTTTTTGCCATTTTCAACATAAGAATGACAACTTTAATGTCACATTCAACGACATTTGCCATTTCACCATAATAAATGGCAAACTTCATACCATACATTCACCATTTCTTTCACACCTAATTTCAAATCTTCTACCATTTCATACATAAAAAATGGCACTTTCAAGTGCCATTTGATACATAAAAATGGCAAAAATATATGGCACTTTTGGTTGCCATTTCTTAAAAATGCCGCATGTGGAAATGGCGGTGCCATTTAATAATGTAGAAATGGAACTTTTAGGTTGCCATTTCTACCTAGTTTTGTAGTAGTGTCTTAAGGGCCTAATCCAAGAGGTCCTTTTTGAGTTCGAAACTCCCCTAATGTAATTCTCATCATGCAAACATTCATTGATCATGCCTTTTTGATTCTCACCCAAGGTTGGGTTGCTTGAGGTAGCATAAAAAGCTACATTTATTTAGTGGAACCTAAATCTTCTTGTAAAGGATTCTGTTTGCTTTATGATGAACAAAAGTAGGCCCAGTACTTTCTTAAATCCGAATGTGAGGTGAGGACTTAGACCCTTGCCATCATTAACGACAATGACAAAACCCTGAATTTGATACCAATATTACAATTGATAGATATGAGGGATTTTCTTTAGTGAGCCACCTACCTATGAATTCTCTATCATGAGCTTCTGTCTTTGAGTTTCCATGTTGTAATACCTTTTCATAGCTCCCTCTAATATTTCCTCCTAACCCAATGTTTGCTATTCTAATTCTTCTCAAGGTTCCATGTCTCGTTAAATGGATCCTTCACTAAAGCCATCTCAAGAGCATTCCATCTTGCTAGCATTATCCATCTCTCATGGTTTCCCACCTTATCGTAGCCACTCCATACAATTATGTGGTTATCGGGTTGACATAGACAAGGGTTTAGTATGTAGAAAGCTACACCTGTATGTATTCAATAGGAATATTAGAAATTTCCCTTATCTATGAGTTTTGAGTATATAAAGTGGCACTTTTTTATATACAGTTTTACATATTTTTCTAAAATCTTTAAAACAAAACCCCTATGAATTTGAATTTCTATAAATTTACATCCAAGAAGTGAATTTAACAATAGCTTTTGTTGAACTCATGTGATAGTCACATATTTTTTTAGTGAACCCCTGAGTTTACGTAGCACCCTCTTATAGATACTTTGTTGCCTTTCTTAACCTAGTTACAATTGCTGGCTATAGATTCCTTTCCGCATCAACTAGATAAGCCAAAATGTTACCACCCATGTCCTTTCTTGCTATCCTTGACCTATCGACCATCAAAGATCATGCACCACATCCTTTCTTGCTATGCTTGACCTATGCACCATCAAGGATCCTCATAAATCTTTTAAAAATAAGAAAAGGCAAGAGTCCTCTCATATGGAGCCCATAAGGACCCTGTCTTTCCCACATGTCAACATCCTCAATACTCCACATAGGAATTCTAGAAGGATTCCTCTTCATTCCATGATACTCCTCCACATGTTCTCCTTACCCTTGACATGTGGTCTCTCTTACATTATTGAGGACATGAGGCCCACTTCTTTATATGACTCATATTGCTCCATATTTTCAGTAATCCCCATAATATCATGTTCCAAATCAGTTCTCACCCCATACCAAATAATTATAATTCATACACGTGGTATTTACCATAATTCATTTCACTTATCCCGGTTACAATATCTTATAAAATGAAAAATATAGTCATAGCCTCCATGCAACCACTGGATCGCTTCTGCCACAATATTATTTTAACACATGAAATACATGTCAATACAACGTGAAAATTCCAAAAAAATTGTCAGATTGTTTAACTTGTTTCTCTACATCACCTTTTACATTTTTAAATGATTAATTATATATTTTTTGAAAATTGTTTAAAAAAACATGTCCAAAATCAATGCTTGCTATTGTTATACACAAAGGTGGTTACTTTATTTGAAGAAATGGTTTTCATAATACATCATGCAATGGTTTGTCCGTTTAATGCATTTTAACAAATTATTAGTAATTATGAAGGCAAAGGTTTTTGAGACTTAGCAAATGATTTATGTTGGCAATGGAATGTGTGATCTAGTTTGTGTTATATTCCTACATTATGTATGAGTTTGATAAGAAATACAATATGTAGAGAATGGGTGCTTGACCTAATTTTTCACTATATTATGACACTGTTTAGTGGTAATATTTCAGTCATTATGGCATTATCTCCTATGTGCAAAGATTGAATAGATAGGGAATGGGATTTTCTAGATGTAGGAAATTTCCATTAGTTTCCAATTCATTTCTGACTTAGGATGAATATGCCTTTGTGTGCAAAAGGTCTTGGTGCTAGTGGCCACAAGGGACATTTGGTTCTTAGCATCTAGAAATGATGGGCGCATGAAGGTTTGAGGTTGGCTAGAAAATCATTCAATCAAAGGTAGTTATTTCACAGAAATAATTGCATTGTCGAAATAAAAAACCTGAATAGAATGACATATACCCTAACACAACAAGACAAAATTGTCAAAAACATTTTTCAAATGACACATAAGCATTCCTTAACTTGACAAATTTTGACAAACATACCACCTCTCTCAAACGTCTAAGGACCACCTCATGTGAACAAGTCTCTGATAACCCTGTGGGCTTTGAGAAAAAATCCCAGGGGAGGCCACTCCTTGATCACATGGCCATTTCACTCCTCAGAAGTGCCTCTCTTGGGCATTTTAATTTAATGTTTTTAATTTTAAAATTATATTTTAAATCAATTAAATCGATTTGAATCATTCAAACACCTACTTTTATGCCAAAATATGGTAACTAAAGGACTAAGATCTCATTTCCATCGCATGGTATATTATATGCCAAAGTAATATTTATTACATGGTAACTAAAAAAACATGCTATGATGTGAATCAACCCATCTACAATCACCAAAGAAAAAACCCCTAATAAATTGGTTTTTAAATATTTTTTTAATTTTTAAATTGATTAAATTGTTTCAAATCAAAGGATTTTAATCCCTTGAAAATCCTTGCAAAAAAACTTCATCTTGTCTTTCATGTCAAAAGTTGGAAAGAGATCTTGGGGTGGAAAATAATCTTGTTGAGCTTTGCCTTACATAGCTAAGAGGTAAAATTTGCAAATATGGAACAGTTAAAGCCTCCTTGTTGCCTATGTTTTAGAAACTAAACAAGGGCCCTCATTTCGCTCAAGTTCTTGGGCAAGTTATTGATGCCCCCCAAGATTTATTCGTAGGCAGACACGAGTCAACTGCCACATCATGATATTCGAACATCTTGTCCACTATTTACGAAATGGATATCCCCCTTTTACACTTTTTCAAGGGACTTGTAGCTAGGTGTAAAAGACAAGTTGAGGCGTTTATGAAACCAATCTTGGGTTGGGTTTAGACGAGGTGACACCCAAGCGGCATTTGGGAGGATGGCCATTGTTGTGCCATGTTCAGATAGTGGGCTAGAGATATTGCGAGAGGATGATTATTCATCTGATACTTATACCTATACCTCATAGCTTCACGATTGGGAATTTAGGGTGGGTTCACACCACTGGCCCAACCGGCCCGGATGAGGTAATGTGAAAATAAAGAAGGAACGAGTGTGGGTTCACACCATTGGTGGACAACCTATATTGTAAATGAATGTAAATGTGTGCAACAATTTCTCATTGGCTTGGTGGTTGGGGAAATCTCTCTAGGTCCTACGTCTCGGGTTTTGGCTCATTGAGATCGTTTTGTGCAAAGTTTTTTTGGTTTGGGTTGGCCATCGTCTAGGCAGCCTCACTAGTTTTTTCCTATCTTGGTCCGCGATGCCCATTCATCCACGAAAGGTAGTGCCCTTGGGCGGCCGGACAAGCTTTTAAAAGGAAGGACATGTTGTGTGTAACGATGGACACCCCGTTTGCAACGATGGCCCATCTAGACTCTAAACCTAGAGCGCAGCTGATAGTCACTGTATGGGTTGACACAGCTTCCTGGGGTCAAGGGCAAGCACGCGCTGGGAACGTTCTCTGCCGATTTCCTTGTTTGTATATATATATATGCCCGGGCAAGTTCCATGACCTTGTGGACTAGCGCTACTCCGCTGTACTCCTCCCTCAACGTGCTTCCCCCCTTCCCCTCCCAATATGCAGCCCCCAGTAATTGCTTCCTTGCGTCAAGGGTCAAGGGCAAGCACGCGCTGGGAACGTTCTCTGCCGGTTTCCTTGTTTTTATATATATATATATATATGTGCCCGGGCAAGTTCCATGACCTTATCGACTAGCGCTACTCCGCTGTACTTCTCCTCCCTCAACGTGCTTCCCCCCTTCCCCTCCCAATATGCAGCCCCAAGTAATTCCTCACCGCGTGATCCTTCATCTCCTCCCCGACTGTCTCCTTATCGGCGTTGTCTTTCTTACTTGCGTACTTGAAGCTCTCACGTGGTGTTGTTTCCAGTTGCTGCTTTACATCTCTGATGCAATATCGATCGCTATACCGCTTTCTCTTCGTTTCTGGCGGTTCCTTTTCACCTTTTGTTTGCAGCCTCTTTATGTGCTTGGCGGATCCTGTCGCCATTTGGCGGTGTCTCTATTCTTCTTATACCAACGCTACCGTTGTTTCCTGGTAATTTATGTATGGCCCTGGCTCCTGCTATTGAGCTTACCGTACGGCTTTCTGTTTGGAACACTTTTCATTTCCCTCCCGAATCCCGCAAGGTTTTGCTTAGTTCTCGTTGCCGGGTTGATCCCGGAGACCTGGGAGTTTGTCTACTTGAAAATTATCTTGGGAATAAAATGTCTCGTCCTCACGTTCGTCCTCAAGAATGATGCCAGCTTTGAAGCCACCTTCGATGAAGAAAACATGATCGGTGAAGAGCCTGAAGCCCCACCGTTCTTTGTAAAACCTCACTTGCTGGAGAATGATGACCATGTCTCCTCCTTGCCCCCGTTCCTTTTCGATCCCAAAGAGTATTCATGTACAGGCAACAATGTATTGCCCGTCCTCTTCGCGTTAGTTTGGGCACTTTCCTTTACAGCAACTTTGTATCGGCTAGCTTCCACATTCTTTCAAATTTTTTGTCCTCTAGGTCGATTTATTTTTGGAGGGGCGTACGCGTGCTTCCATTTCATCCTGTTGTATCTTGTGCTGTTAATTTCACTCTGGAAAGTTGGAATGCCTGCTCGTATAATCGTCTTCGCTCCGCGTATGGTTTTCAAAGGCACTTGGAGGTTTGTGGCTAGGAAAGCAAGCAGGGCAGCGGCCAATGTACTCTCAAGCATCGTAGAAATATTTGCGTTCGGCACACACGGCGAAGATACGGATGATGTCCGGATATCCACTGCTTCGCTCAGAGCTTCTTTTGTTGAAAGTTTGCAAGTTGGGCCTCCACCACAGTTCCGACTCATTGACTGCCAAGAAACCATGAAAAGGGGAAAAGTTTTCTTGGTCGATTGGCACCAGGGGTTACAGTACACAGCTGTTTCGCACACTTGGGGCCAGCCAGTGTACTGTGCGTTTGACTGTCCGTGCGCGAGCGTAGGGGCGAGTAAGAAGCATAGGTATGATCCCAAGCTTCTATGCCCAGAATCCGCAGACCATTTACAAACGATTGAAGACATTCTTGGGATGTGTGAGCGCCTTGGTAGACTTGGAGGAGCTAACTTTGTTTGGCACGACGGTGTTTGCATCGCTCAGCACGACGAGGAGGAAGTATATGAAACTATGAAACATCTGGCGTGGGTGTATGGTAACGCCAAGGACACGATCATCTTCCTGCACTATGTGGGTAGCCCAATAGTTCCTGTAGCACCGGTGCAAATCGATGAGGGACAGTTGTTCTTCGAGCAATTTGCGCAGGAGTGCTTGCAGGTGCTACGGCCATTTCGCTACTATCCGTCCCGAACCGACATGGCGAAACGATTGCTGCCGCGGTGGTTTGACCGTGTGTGGACTTACCAAGAGGCGTTGGTGTCAGGCAAGCGGCGTTACTGTGTACGGTCGGGAGACGGACTAAGTTCCTGTTGGACGTGGAGAGAGTTTGATGTGCTGTTAAAGGACTGGGAGAACGATGCGTCTGCCGTGAAAGTGTTGGAGGAGGAGGAATATGTGGCGCTGCTGCGAAAGCTGGCGCGGGAGATGCTGCGCTTGATGATTTCGTCGGCCATGTTGGGAGGCGAGGTGAGACTGGAAGCACTGGCCACGTACTCGAGTCTGATTTGTATGGGGTACAATATCGAAAAACTGGTATGGCCGGAGCATCCGAGCGTTCTACTGTTCGAAGCCAGTAGTCGAAATTCCAAGCACATGGGGGACCGGCTCAACAGCATACTAGGGCTGGCGGGAGTGAGGAATTTCACGGCCAGGAAGGACGTGGAGACGATGGAAGAGGCAACGATTGAGTTTGTGAAGCGGATAGGAGAGGGGGGGCTGGCAGCGGCGATGGGAACGGTGAACGGGGTGCCCAAGACGAAGCCATGGAAGAGGTCGTGGGTGCCGGATGTGGGCAAGGCGGCGAGGGTGATGAGGATGAGGGGGAGGGAGGTGGAAGGGTGGGTTGGGTTGGAGGTGATCATGGAGGGGGGGGAGGGGCTGCTGAAGATGGCGGGGCAAATGGGGTGCGTTCGGATTGAGGTGCTATCGAGGAGGAGGAAGAAGGACGCTCAGCAGCTAAGGGAAGGGGAGTTGATGATGCACAGCCGGATGCTTCCGCTACACAGCGGGGTGCTATGGCGGAAGACTAGAGGAGTAGCTCATGTGGAGGAGCAAGGGACGTGCATTCTGGACTGCGATCAACACAATCGTTTGCATGCAAGAGAAGAAGGTGATTACTTAGATCTGTTTCTGGTGTACTCGCGTACAAGCTTGTTGTCCTCGTCCCCATTCAGCTTGTTGCTTATCACAGATCGCCGTAACGGCCACTGGCTCAAAGCTGGCTTCCTCAGCGCCCTCACCCCTTCTCTGCGCGACTCGCTGCTCCTCGCCCCCTGCGCTTACCGCGAGTTTGTAATTCACTGAAGAAATTCGCATTGCTTGGCGGCATGATCATATATGCTCGAATAAGGCAAAGTCGTTGGTTACTTACTGATCGTACTCCGCCCTCACTAGTTGACAAGACGAAAGAAAATAACATTTAACAACTTATCACCGTCCTCACCTTTGACTAAAATTTACAAGAAGAAATAAAATAAAATTGAACGACTTATCAGCGTCCACATCTAACTACCCAATTCACACGGAAATTTTAAGCTGTAAATATTTACAATGTTCAATTCTGCATTCTATAACGAGTGAGTACAAGTACTCGTGAGGACTCCCTTAGGTTCTCCCTTAGGTTCTGCCAGATGCAAATGATTGTCAAGATGAATGGATGATGCAACTGCTTGCAAAAGCAAAGAGATTTGCAAACTCTTTGTGTGTGTGCGTGAGAGAGAGAAAAAAGAAAGAGAGAACCAAAATAGAAGGAGGCTACTTGGCATGAAGCTCTCCGGGATACTTTTTAAGAAAAGTGTTAGTATAGCGCGAACAAACAAAACAAAGATTTGCAAAAAATCTTGCAAAAAAAATCTTAATTCCATTTATGATCTACTGTTACATATTGTGAAATACTTAGGTTTAGAGGGAAATCCTTCTGTCGTCCACAACCAGATAAACGACATCTTAAGAGCCAACTAACAGTTACAATTGTCGTACTATGCAACACTACAAAGCATAGGCCCTTTTTCGACAGAAATACCGACCTTTTTTACACTAAAAAGTTTTTTTTTTAATGGACGCAAAGGTCGATATTTACGTCACTATAAGCGTTGAAAAAGAACGGTCACTATATAGCGACACTAATAAACATCGCTATATGGCGACACTGGTAAACGTTGCTATATAGCGACACCGGTGAACGTCGCTATATAGCGATGATTAACAGAAGCTAAAAAAAACATTAGTGGGACTAAATAGGGCCACAACAAGTCCTGTTTTGCCCCACTAATGTTTTTTATTGGGTAATTACAAAAGAAATATGTCGAAAATATACAACATTGTTTATTACAAAATTACCCTTTCGAAAAGGGTGATAATCGCTCAAACGAGCCGATATACAAAAGCATATACATGGCAAAGTATATGCAAACTACTACTACTACTGCTACTACTACTAGTACTACTATTGCTCATCCGAATCGTCGTTCTCGTCCTCATCGTGCTGGCTTGATCCCTGGCCCTCGTGAGCTATGCCTGATCCCTCGCCCTTGTGATGAGCTGCGCTTGATCCCTGGCCCTCGTCGAAGCCGTGTAAGCCTAATCCCTCATCATCACCGCTCACCTCCGCTGATGGGACGTTCGAGCTTTGATTCTAAGAGTGAAACAATATTAATTGGAAATTAGATTGGAACTTAAAGAATAAAATAATTTTAAAAGTGAGATTACAAGTAGGAGTAGACTTATACCATGCGAGCAGCCAATGCGAGCAGCCACCTCAGCCCAATCGACCGTCACTCGTACTGCCTTCTGCTCAATAAACCACAGCTTTGTTCCTACATGAAATGCGCATCTCGTCTCTGTGTCTGTAGGAAGGCAACCCATCACAGCTTGCTGTGGGCCCAATTTACAAGAGTTAGATAAAGTGCATGCAATATGTAGTAAATCAAATGCAATTAAATGAGAAGAAGTAGACTTACCACGGTTGCCTCGAACGCAAACCGCCCGCTTGCACCAAAGTGAAAAGTACCTACGGAGTCTAGCTGTCTCCTTGTAGCCCTCCTCTAACCCTCGAACAGTTCGGGATGGTCCTTGTACTACTTCTTGAAAAACTTCCAATCGGCTTTATCCACCCAGTTGGGTTTAGCCTTCCCCTTTGCAATGGAAGTATGCAAGGTTGACCTACGATGCTTCAAGAGGACCCCCATGTGCTCTTTCATGTAATCCAAATTGAACTCCCAATTTGGAGGGTTAGGATATTGTCTTTTCAATTCATCGATGACTACCTTCTTCTTTCCCTCATCTTGATACTGTTAGTCAGTAGCTATGCCGCTCTTGAAGTGGTGGCTCATCAACCGCCTCATGGTGGCCATCACTGATGAGCCCTTTTTATTTTCTATTATCTCTATAGCAACCATGACTTCATAGGACACGTCCTTGACTAGGTAAGGAGGACTCATGGTAGTGGTAGAGCTAGAGCGAGTGGTGTTACTATGAGTGCTTACACAGTGAGGAGTAGCAGTGGGAGTAGGAGAGGGCAAGGGACCTGATTGGTACTGGCTCTTGGGACCAAGTGGAGACTTGTAGGAATGTGAGTGTGTTGACTCATCTACATCTCCCGAGTCAGCACAACATAAGCAACCCCTCCTATTCTTCCTTCCCTTATGATGGGCACACCCAGGTGATGATCCCTCAGTCGAAGGGGCTAGAGGGGATGACTAGACAGTAGGTCAAGCCATTGGTATAGGAGAGGGATTTGCTGAGGTCCTCTAGGATAGCAAAGAGAAGAATCTCGCTGCCTCCACATCGGTCATCTGTGCGACAAACTCGTCGAGACTTCCGACAAAGCCATGGGATGCTAGTAAAGGAGTTCCCCGAGGGGTAGTCACAGTGCTACGTCCGAGAAGAGTCGGGCTAGGGGTAGTCGTAGGGGCAGACCCGTGAGGTGTCGCTTGAGTGGAATCAAAGTCCTCTTGAGAATAGAGATCATGATGTCTTCTCCCACGAGGGTTTTCGTACTCGTCGGACATGCGACGTGATCCCATGTCTAATTTGGGAAGATTGGACAAACGTAGACACAAACACGAAAACAAAAAACAAAAAACAAGAGCGGGTAAGAAGAGGAAAGCATATGCATAGGAGAAGGAGAGACATAAGAGAAGGAGAGGGGAAAAGAATAGAAAGAAAAGGGGAAAAGAGATTGAAAGAGGGAAAAAGAACCAAATATGCATAAGAGAAAAAAGAGAGAAAGCATATGCATAAGAGAAAAAGAGAGAAAGCATATGCTCATGCATAAGCATAGGCATAAGCATAAGCATAAGCATAAGCATAGGCATAGGCATAGGCATAGGCGTAGGCATAGGCATAGGCTTATGAAAAGAAGAGAAAAAGAGGGAAAAAGAAGAGAAGGAAAGGAGGAGGAGAAAAAGAAGGAGAAGGAGACATATGCTCATGCATAAGCATAAGCATAAGAGAAGAAAAAACATATGCATAAGAGAAAAAGAGAGAAAGCATATGCTTGAAAGAGGGGAAAAAAGATTGAAAGAGAGGAAAAAGAAGAGGGGAAAAGAGCATAAGCATAAGAGAAGGAAGAGGGGAAAAGAGATTGAAAGAGGGGAAAAAGAGATTGAAAGAGGGGAAAAAAGAAGAGGGGAAAAGAGCATCAGCATAAGAGAAGGAAGAGGGAAAAAGAGATTGAAAGAGGGAAAAGAGATTGAAAGAGGGGAAAAAGAGATTGAAAGAGGGGAAAAGAGATTGAAAGAGGGAAAAAAAGAAGAGGGGAAAAGAGCATCAGCATAAGAGAAGGAAGAGGGAAAAAGAGATTGAAAGAGGGGAAAAAAGAAGAAGAGGGGAAAAGAGCATAAGCATAAGAGAAAAAGAAAGAAAGCATATGCTTGTGCTTATGCATGAGCATATGCTTTCTCTCTTTTTCTCTTATGCTCATGCATGTTATGCATGAGCATTTGCTTTCTCTTTTTCTCTTATGCTTATATGCTCATGCATAAGCATAAAAGAAAAAGAGAGAAAGTAGATGCTCATGCATAAGCACAAGCTTATGCTTTCTCTCTTTCTCTCTTATGCTTATATGCTCATGCATAAGCATAAGCATAGGCAAATACATATGCTTATAAAATAGAAGAAAAAGAGAGGAAAAAAGAGAGTGGAAAATAAGAGAAGGAAGAGGGGAAAAGAGATTTAAAGAAGGGAAAAAGAAGAGGGGAAAAGAGCATAAGTATAAGAGAAGGAAAAACATATGCATAAGAGAAAAAGAGAGAAAGATTATGCTTATGCATGAGCATATGAGGGAAAGAGGGGGGAAAAGAGGGAGGAAAAGAGGAAAAGAGGGGAATAAGAGGGAATAAGAGAAAAGAGGGAAAGAGAAAACATACCATTTTTTCGGATAACTAGTTAAAGGAAGGAGGAGTTTGGAGAATCAACTTTTCAAAGGGATTGGATGAGTTTGGAGAAGCCTATAAACAAGGAGAAAGCATAAGCTACAAACAAGGAGAAAGAGGAGGAAGAGAAATACCAAAAAGAGAAGAGGTGAGTCTTCTTTCTTTCACCAAATCTCATTTCTTGTCCTTAACCTCTAAAAATCAAGCATGAAAATTAGCACATAGCCTTAGCAATATAAGGAGAAACATGCTTCAACACTCACAAAACGAAATCTCATAAAAAATGAACCTACATTGCTTAAAGAGACCCATGTTCTTGAAAAGCTTCCTTTTACACAAGCAGAGAGGGAGAAGGATGGAGAGGGAGCACAAGTGTTGGGAGAGGGGCTGGGTAGGGGTGAGGAGTGGGGAATAGAGAGGAGGAAAGCGAGGTTGTCAAATATAAGCAGGGAGGAGAGATTTGTGGTTTTCTCGCAATAGAGATGTGAAAGACGGCGTTGAGCGGAGTTTCGGGTTTAAGCCCTCAGCGTCACTATATAGCGATGTTGGTTAGTCGCTATATAGCGACATTTATATCCAAAAAGCATCGCTATATTGCAATGGAATAGGGCAAAGCATCGCTATATACCGACAGTTCAGGGCACTTATTGTTAAAAGAGAAAAGGAGCTCATGGGTGGCTATTTTTTGGATCTTAATTCATGTTGTGATTTTGGAAGTGTGCAAATGGAAGGGACGAGTTGAAGCTCGTTAGATGATGCGCCAATGCCCGAGTGCGCAGTGTGGCTTACGATGAGGTTGTATTGTCATTGCACTCATTGCAAGAGAGAAGTACCACATCAACGTCGTATTGTCATGCGCCACTTACAGATGTATGGGGAGGAGCCTGAGCCAATACCCACCATTGGTGTTGCAAGTGGTGATGGATCATCAGTAAGTCAATGCTATTTGAGTTCGCGAGGTTGCAAGCAAAGTATGGGTGGTAAGATACAAGTGTCTCGGCCTTAATGAGGTTAGCTCCCGCATTAATTTGACTCATTATTTGGATATTTTTTGTTTTGACAATCATCATTATTCGAAGCCTATGTATGTTTGAATTGTGACTCTCTTTTATCCTTCTCTCTTTTATCCTCTCTTTTCGTCTCTTTTCTCCTCTCTTTTTCTCTTCTATCTCCTCTCTTTTTCTCTCTTTTTTCTCCTCTCTTTTCCTCTTTTCGCCTCTCTTTTTCTCTCTTTTATCCCCACTTTTTCTCTTTTCACTGTCTCTCTTTTTCTCTCTTATCTCCTCTCTTTTTCAATCTTTTTTCTCCTCTCTTTTCTTCTTTTTCTCCTCTCTTTTCCTCTCTTTTCTCCTCTCTTTCCTTCTCTCTTTTTCCCCACGTGAAGCTTCAATAGCCTACCATTGGGCAAGCAGATACAGACTTCTGTCACTCTAACTCAAAGAATGCAGGAGTCTGTAAATGCTTGCTCAATGCCAGGTTATAGGATTCTAAGCTTGCTCAATGTCTTACAAGTATTCTAAGCTGTAGGATTAGTGTACTGATAATTGTGATGCGTTAGTGTAATTATGATTATGTTATATTATTGACATGACTTCTTTGTTGCTTTGAAAGAGGGAAAAAGAGAAAGAAAAGGGGAAAAGAGAAAGAAAAGGGAAAAAAAGACGTGAGAATCATCATTACTTGAAGCCGATGTATGTTTGAATTGTGATAGGTTGCTCCCAAAGATGTTGCTTGGATGAAATACCATGCCCACATCAAAAGATGAAGCGAAGAAGATGCTAACAATGGTGGATATGGATTAAAATACCATCCATGATTGCCGTAATGACTGTATTCTCTTTCATCATGAGCATGGAGATTTGGCTAATTGTCCGAAGTATGGGAACAATGATATAGAGATGACTTGCAAGAAGGTGAGTAGATACTGATAAAGGTCTTGAGACACTTTCCCATCATTGCAACAATAGAACACATGTTCCGATGCAAATCCACAACTTACATCTTAGGCTCGCCATGGACAGCGTGAATCCTTTCGGCTTACGCTCGACATCTTGGTCGACATGGCCCATAGTCTTGGTGAATTACAATATCCCACCATGGCTAACAAATAAAGAAGGGACACCTCATGCTTGCACTACTTGTGTCAGGGAAGTAAAAGGCCAAAAATATGGACGTCTGCATGTCTTATACTAAGACATTCATGCACGCATGTAGGACTTGTTACAAGTGGCTACCATGCTTGTCTTGTTTGTAGACCGGGTTTGAAATCACTTGCACGATACTCCAAACATATGAGGAAAAATGTTTATGAAGGTCATGCTCGATACCTTCCACTAGACCATCTCGCACGTGGAGGTCAGCTTGGTCCACCACCACCACATTTGAAGGCAAGTGACTAGATTCAAGCTTGGAGGGCGAATGGAGAGAAACCTGCTCGTGGTATGAAGAGGCTATCGATCTTTCACGAGCTTCCTTATTGGGGTCAGTTACAAATCAATCATCTCTTGGATCCCATGCATATCTTCAAGAATGTGGGGGCTACTATTTGGGCACACTTGGTTTGTTCCAAAGACTCGAGAGGAGTGCGAGAAGACTTGCGTGCTATGAATAGGATGTCTTGTTTGTGGCCCCAAGTGCGTGCTTCGGGAAAAGTTGTCCTCCTGAAAGCAACATGGATCCTCTCCACAAGAGAGGAGGCAACAGTCAAGGCAAACATTGCCTCTTTTCAAACACCCATAGGGTACATGCGTTGCTTGAAAGGAGCATTTTCAAAGGACAATAAGCTTAGTAGGCTTAAGTACCATGATTGGCACAAGGTCTTACAGGTATTCTAAGCTGTAGGATTAGTGTACCGATAATCGTGATGCATTAGCATAATTATGATTATGTTATATTGTTGACATGACTTCTTTGTTGCTTTGATAGTTCATCCTCCCAATTACAATAAAAGGGTGCTTACAAGAAGATGTTAGAAATGCTATATTCAAGATCAGTGGTATTGTGAGATATGCTTACTATCAAATCGCATTGATTGCATTTTCTTCAATTTAAGATGAATAATATGCAGAGACTGATTATGAATATATCTTACATGGGCATGTGAAATAGGTGGATATCTCAAAAAGAGATCTCCATATCGAGCATCGAGAAGGCTGTGGAAAATGTTGATATCAAGATTTCACGTACGACATGGCATCTCCACTGGAGATTATGTGAAATGATCAGGTTTGGAGGGAAAGCCTTCTGTCGTCCACAACTAGACAAGAGGCATCTTAAGAGACAATAGTTACAAATACTACGCCATGCAACAGCCACGTGTCAAGTGACACGTATCTTTAGATCCGCACAATATGAAGCATATGCCCTCCATATGCCACAAGGGTGTAGCTATCCACAGCTTTGCCAATAGGACTTTCGCTACATAGAAGGAGATTGTCATCAAACGTATTTCCATCTTTCATGGACCCGACATTGAAAAACCTGAACAACCATCAAGCACACCCTTGATATGTCTGTCAACATTCGGACGACTTACCTTAGCATCACTATTGAAGAAAATAAGACTAACATCATTAGGTGTGATGGTAGACAGGGAGGCCATGGCCTTTCATAGGCATTGCACTCTGCTGCTATTCATTCCCTTCCCTTGAAAGGGAATAATCAAGGAGGCTGAAGGGTAATAACTGCCAGCTCAAATGTCTAAGCATTTTTTTTTGAGTTATCTATCTATGGCAGTTGTGCGGGGGCCTTAAATGAATGCTATGATACAAGGATAGGCCTTAAATGTATGCTATGATAATAACCTTAGAGAGGATTAAGGGTTGTCATAATCTAGCAGAGAGGTTGTCACATCTCCTTTGGCATGCCTAGTAAAATTTTCACCTCATCCCGATAATATTAAAGCTTAGCTCAGATGCGACGTATATTTTTATATTAATGACTAGATTTTCAACTAAAATAGGTAAAATCTTTAGTGATTCTATCCCTTATATTATGGAAATGTCTGTATTACTCGAATTAAAAAAGGTAAATCCTTTTGTGACTCTATCCCTTAATTATTATTAGAGACAATGCTTTAGGAACTATTTATGGGTCAATTTCAAAGGGAATCTAAATTTCCACATCTTTTATAGATTTTAAAAAAGATGTATGAACTTCAATTCATGATTGCTTTAGTCTAGTTAATTGGTTCCTTGGATGCCCTCCATGCGCTTGGCATCTTTTTGTCTTTTTCTTTCTATCTGGCTATGGCGATAGAGCTTTCTTGTCCTTCTTCACAAAATTCCATTTCTCACCCCCTACGACATTGCATCCTTTGCTTCAATTCGATTTCACCCAACAGAAGGATTACCCACAGCCCTCTCATGAGTTAAATGACACATAGATGGCACCACTAGGCTGCTAAAATGACACTTATGATCTCATCAGTACCCAAACATACTGTGTCTCCTACTTGATGGGTGTATGCATGCTCGAGGGGTGCACTACTAAGAAACCCTAAATATCACATGCATTCAAAGGGTATTGAAAAAACCCCTCAACTAAAATTTCTCCCACAATAAAAATACTCCTCTTTACTTATGAACTAAGTGAATTTTTTAAAATTTTAATTAAAAAGTCCCTTATGTTATTGTAATTCTGTTAAATTTTTCCAAAATGTTGGATTAAAATACCCCTCCTTTTGAATGCACGTGGTACAATAAATTATTTTAGGTGAACCTGTTGAGAGAAAGAGAAAGAGGAGAGAGGCAGACACAAGAATTGTGTTGGGGAGGAAGAGAAAGAGGAGAGAGAAGGACACAAGAGTTGCTCCCAAGGAAGTGATTCTATGCATAGATCATAGGCATATATATAGTTGGGGACTAGGCTGAGTTCGGGCAAGCTATATATAGCTCTAACACCCAAACTATACATCTATGTGAAAATATATATACAAAGGATGGCCATATGCCAATTTGAATGATAGATGTAATTGTGAAGAGAGTGGGAGAGAGGTAAGGAGTCTCACTTGCAGCTTTCTCACATACACAATGGGGGAATACACACAAAGGTGGAGGTTGAAAACAGTTTTCCTCTTCTTAGTTATGAAAGCCAAAAGAACTCTTTCTCTTCGTATAAAAGGAATAGATGAACCCTATATGTGGGTCTCAAACCAAACTCAGCTAACCTAGGTGGCATACTAACTGAGCCACTAACTAGAGTACATAAAGATAGTTGTCATCCAGCTATTATTCATGGGTGGTGTACCAACCGCATCTGCAGCTAACAAGTCGGTGACATAAATGCACAATGGTCACCCTGGCATATCATGAGTGGAGCTCGATATCTCAACACTCCCCCTCGAGCTCAATCCCAATTCCTACACACCAAGCAGGTCTCTGAACTTGCGTAGCTTCTCTGCGCCTAATGCCTTCATGAATATGTCAGCTATCTGATCCTCTGTGCTAACATATACTAGATCAATAAAACCTACTAGAATGTTCTCCCGCACATAGTGGTAATGCACTTCGATGTGCTTTGTTCTAGCATGATAGACGGGGTTATTTTCCAAGTGTATACTGCTCATATTGTCACAATAAATGACAATTAGCCCATCTGTAGATTGATGCATATCATAAAGCAGCTTATGCAACCAAGCTGCCTCACATGCAGCCATTGTTGCATCCCTATATTTAGCCTTTGTGCTCGACAAGGCAACTGTAGGCTATTTCTTGCTGCTCCAAGTGACTACAACACTCCCAAAAGAAAACACATATCCAATCAGCATCAGTGTATCAATGCAACTGTATCTAAACCCTAGTCTCATAAAACAGTCCATACTACAATGTGGACTTCACAGACCTCAAAATGCATCTAGCCACATCCAAATGCAATTTCCTTGGAGCCTACATAAAGTGACTTACCAACCCAACATCATAGCTCAAATCTGGCCTAGTAATAGTCATATAAATCAAACTTCCTACTTTGCGTATATACATAGTAGGGTCTTCCAGAAGCTCACCCACATCTGAACTCAGCTTCACATTTTGCTCCAAAGGAACTGAAATAGGCTTACAACCTATCATCCCATATTTGGATAGCATGTCCAATCCATACTGCCTCTGCAAAAGCCATATCCCACTTGTGGATCTAATCACCTCAATGTCCAAGAAGTAACGCAGCTCTCCCAAATGCTTCATCTCAAACTTCTGCTTCAATAGCATTTTCACATAAAGGATATCTTCATCACTATCACCTGTGATGATCAAATCATCAACATAAATGACAAGCAGCATAATACCTTTCTCTGTTTTTCTCACATAAAGTGAGAAATCTGCCGTGGATATCTGAAAACCAATAGTGAGAAGATACTGTCCTATCTTGTCAGACCACGCTCTAGGTGCTTGCTTCAAGCCATACAAGGCTTTCTTCAACCTACAAACAAACTCAGGATGAACAACATGCACATAACCTGGTGGCTACTCCATATAGACCTCTTCTTGCAAATCACCATGCAAGAAGGCATTCTTTACATCCATCTGATGTAAAGACCATCCCTTCGATGCAGCCATAGCAATGACTGCTCTTACAGTTGCCATCCTTGCAACCGGATTGAATGTTTCTTCATAATCAATGCCATATGTCTGTGCATACCCCTTAACAACTAATCTTGCCTTGTATCTGCTCACAAAACCATCTGCATTGTGCTTCACCTTATAAGCCCACTTGCAGTCAATTGCATTCTTGTCTTTAGGCAACGGCACCAATTCCCATGTAGCGTCTGCTTCTAAGGCATCCATTTCTTCATCCATGGCTTTCTCCCATTTTTCTTTTCCCATGGCTTGCTCAAAAGAAGTGGGTTCTGGTTCTTGTATCACTTTGACCATATAGGCATAGTGAATGGTTGTAAATCCATCATATTTCAGCCTATCCACAGGATGCTTGACTCTGGTAGACCTGTGCAAAATAGGCTCACTACCAGGTGCTCTCAAAACATCCCTTGTCTTCCTTACTCTAGGTGTAACAATAGAAGGAATACCCAACTCGGCAAGAAGGCTCTGTTCTGAGCCACTGGATTCACCATCCACATAAGAATGACCTGCATTCACATCAAACATGGGCTGATCTACTTTCTCTTTTCCTTTTCCTAATACTTGCATACCACTATTTGCATTGCTTTGAGGAGATTCTCCTGATCTTAATGTGCCTATCCATGGCAAAGTATGTGAACCACTGCTAGAGGACACTACAGGTCCACTAATATTTTGTGATTGCTGTTGTGAATTCTGTGCAACATTACCATTTTGTGCATCTACATCATCAATCACATAGAAAATGCAACTAAAAACTTTCAAATGAGAAATATCTGGTTTCCGACTAGTATACCTCTCCTCTGGCATCATGCCATGTATTGTTGCAATGGGAGTCCTGTTCATTATGTAGAGTTCTTTTTCAACCATAGGTTTAAAAGCTATGAAATGCCCAAGCACTTCACTTTTCTTTTTCATAAAATACACCCAAACTTTTCTACCATAGTCATCAATAAAAGTGACAAAATAATGACAGCCTCCAATAGATGCAACTTTAGTAGTCCACACATCAGAATGGATTAATTCCTATGGCCTCTTACTCTCTTGAACATTTCTAGGAAATGGTTTCCTTGCCTGTTTTCCAAATTGACAGTCTTCACATACCTTATGCATTTCTGCAACCTTGAACTTAGGCAATCTTGCAACAATATTTTGGGCCTGCATTAATTTAAGTTGCTGTACATTAACATGACCAATGCGTTTATGCCAGATATCAATATCTGCAACTACACCGGTCCCATGTGCAAACATTGTTGCACTCAATTCAGGCATGTCCACATCCAACGTAAACATCCTGCCCTTCTTCTTTCCTTTTGCTATAAAGCGACCTTTATTTTTCATATCCTCAACAAAGCATCCATGAGGATTAAATCTGATCTGCACAATAGGATGTGCAGTATCATCACCAGTCTCCACAAATCCTGGTTTTTCCATTTTCCTTGCATCCTGCATCCATTCTGCATGACCTGTCATGTGGTTTGACGCTCCTGAGTCAACATACCACACATCATTGCTTTCTTTTGCACTTATCACAGAATTGGTCATGTGCTGCACCATAAATAAATGCTCATTTCTGTCATCACCCTGTCTACTAGAGGATGCATAATTGCCTTGTTGCAAATTTCCATTCATAATGGCATTTTGCTTTTTATAGCAATCTTTAGCCATATGACCCATTTTACCACAGTAGTAGCATTCAACATTGCTATTTGCATTTTGGCCTCCCTACCATCCACCACGACCTCTTTGGCTCCCCCTGCCTTTAAGGTTACCACGTCCTCCTCCATAGGACTGGTTTTCTTGAATTTGCTGCATATTCTTATTTCTGCCACAACTTGCAAATCGACCTGCTCTACCTTTGCCTCTACCTCTTCCAACATTTGAGTAGAAGACATTTTCTTTTAAAGTTCCTCCTGAAGAAGATGCACCACCATTTCTCTACTCTTTAGAAATTAGAAGAGCAATCAACTCCTCAAAATCAAGGAATTTTTCACGGACGGCAATGGATGTTCGGAACTGTACATAATCCTTTCCTAGACCATTCAAGGTCACATAAACTAAGTCATCATCTTCCACTGGCGACCCAATGGAAGCAAGTGCATCTGCAATCCTCTTCACCTTCATGTGGTAGTCGTTGATGCTCATATTTTCTCTCTGCACATTATGCAACTCCTGCTTGAGCTGCATTTTCCTGGCTTGCATATTTGTGCTATACATTTTTGTCAAAGTATCGCTTGCCTCCTTTGGTGTGCTTGCATCCTCAATATGCACAATCATAGAATCTGAAATACTGATAGACAGCTAGTACATAACTTTTCTGCCTCTCTCATGCCATCCTTTAAATGCCTGCAACTCCTATTGATTGGGAACATTAGGAATAATTAGTTCTTGTTCAACTCTAGTAATGAACTCCCAATAGCCTTTTCCCTTAAGGAAATTCATCATTCTAAACTTCCATGCTTGGAAGTTGTTCTTGTCAAGCTTTTTAGTGACTATCTATGAAAGAGCATCAGACGCCATTATAGAAAACTTCAAAAATATTCCATCACTTCAAAAAGACAATCACTTTTCCTTTTTGGAGTGTGTCCAAATTCTTCCTAGATTGCAAGTTACGGCTTCTCGAAGTTTCTGTAAAGAAGAGGGCCTTGATGATGTGGCACAGGGATTCATATGTTGAATTCCAAACTATGCTTGGCAGGGGCTATGTGCTTAGGTGGCACTTGGTAGCCTAACCTTAAGCCTTTAATCATGGTTTAACTGAACCACAACTAGTTTGACCAACTCTCTACCATGTGGCAAAGAATTAACCACTCCCAACCCAAGGTTAATTAACCTTACCCGGGTAATATTCTATCTTGCCACATGTTTCTAGCAATGGTTGCCACATGTCCTAAGGTCTCACCTTAGGGAGAAAACATAGAAGAAGCTTTGAAGCTTCTCTGTGTTGACGACATGAATGGCGATGGAGGAGAGCGGAGCCATCACCTCATTTGAAGAAGTGGAGTCATGGCTTTTGTGAGGCATATGGAGGAGCTTGTAGAAAATGCCGTTGCTGGCCATATGCAGCTGAGCTACAACTGCAGAGTTTGGCTGCAGGGGTAGGAGTTGTTTGCTTCATGCTTGCCCGTGAGTAGTTGAGGGTCATGAGGGTTGACGCTGCTATTGGTCAGTGTTGGAGCCGATTCTATCATTGGGGCATTGGAGCATGCTGCTGTGGAGGTAGAGAACTTGGCTTGCAAATGGAGCATCTTGGTTGAAGCTCTTAGTGGAGTCTGTCGCGTGCACTGTTAGTAAAAGAAGAGCCGGCTGGTTGTCATTGATGGAGGACTTAGGGAGGTTTTGCTAAGCATTGCTGGTATCCTGAGAGTTGTTGAGCATGCGTTGTGAAAAAGCTGCTATTCGATGGTGAGACGTTGGCAATCCCGTGATGTTCTGCTTGTTGGAGCACTTGTAGAGTCCGCCTTCATTGATGGTTGTCAGAGATGGAGGCAGCCTTAGTTGAATCAGAGGTCTACTTTGCTGAGGGTAAGGCCATTGTAGGAGGCAACTCCCAGTAGTTGGAGGCTATAAGTATCCTAATAGATAGCCCATGTGTTGCTATGTCTTGCCCATGGCTGAGGTTGTTCCAGCCGAGTTGCTGAAGGAGTCCTCATGGTTGTTGAAGGCGTTGTAGCTATGAGGGCTTTAGTTGGAGAGTTGCTCAATCTATTGAGTATTTGAAGTCACTGATATTTCTTTCTCTCACTCTATGAAGGAAATGGTAGGCACTATGGACTCTCTCAACTCACTGTAATCTCAAAAATCTCACAAACTCTCCCTAACATCAAGATAAGAGTGTGCCACTCACTCTAAACTACCTACGCTTGTGGGAAACCTATGCTCTGATACCATGTCAAAGTGCAAATTGTACTAGCCTAGTGGACACAAGATTAGCAGAAGATCTAAGTAGGCTCAAAGCCCATTGAATAAGACATGAGAGGGAGATAACGAATCTATACCTCTTGCAATGTATGTTCAACAATACATGATAGGTCTGTTATATAGAGAGTGCCCTTTGAATAGTCAACACATGTGTGATCCTGTCATCCACATCTCTCCTTGTGGATATCCTCAATCCACATCTCCACATCATGTAGTCCACATCTTAGGGTGGCTACTTTAATACATTCCTTAGCACATACCTTAGCCTTTAATCTATGTGCTCATGGCACCATATCTCAACACCCTATATGTGGGTCTCAAACCAAACTCAGCTAACCTAGGTGGCATACTAACTAAGCCACTAACTAGAGTACATAAAGATAGTTGTCATCCAGCTATTATTCATGGGCGGTGTACCACCCGCATCTGCAGCTAACAAGTTGGTGACATAAATACACAACGGTCACCCTGGCATATCATGAGTGGAGCTCGATATCTCAATAGTAATGTTGGATGATACAGTGCAAACTGCATGTGGATAGTACAAAGGCATAAGACAAGCACTTGTCCATAGTAGAGTGCAAAGTATAGGCGCTATGTTTGGTGCATGATATAGTGTAAAGTATGTGTGAAAAATAGAAAAATCTACTTGGAAATCTCAACTTGTTTGAGATAGTGATGATGCATAATCAAGGCTTGAGATCTTCAAGTTTGATGTTTGAGCTCTTCATTTTGAATAGTAGAGCTTGTTGTCTCCAAGTTCAATTTGGTCAAACCTCCTCAAACCTTTATAATCATGCCTTCATGTTTTACACAATTCATCCACCTAAAATGATCGATTGCATTCAGTGTATATGAACATAGCAAATATTCAAGTGTCCTTTTCTATTGTACCAAGGATGAATGTATGAGGAAATTGCTTAGGTCACTCCAAAGATGAGTATGGAGGGGCAATTTGAGATGTCCACAAAGCCAGGGTTGGAAATGTCTTTTGGGTAGTGTAAGAAAGTCATAGCAACACAATAGGAAGGCCCATAAAGATCTTGCAAATCAAGAACCAATAATCTAGAAACACAATTTGCATCCAGGCATCCAAAAGTATCGGATTTGAGATGTTTTACAAAGTCAGGGCTGAAATGTTGCTTGCTTAGTGTAAGAAAGCCATAGCAACACAATAGGAAGGCCCATAATGATCCTGCAGATCAAGAATCAATAATCCAGAAACACAATGAGCATCCAAACATCCGGAAGTACTGAACAATTGGGCATCCCAGAAGTACCGAAGAACTGGGCAGCCATCAGTACTGAACAATCGAAAATACGAACAATTGGGCATCCTAGAAGTACCGAATAATTGGGCAACCGGAAGTACCAAAAAACCAAAAATACAACGAGCATAAGCGATGCACGTATGACAAGAGGCAAGCTGGTGTGGATTAGACACAGCTTACATAATTATAGGCAGAAATGAAATAACAACCTCCTCATCCAGAAGTACTGAACAACCAAAAATACAACAAGCATAAGCCACACACGTATGACAAGAGGCAAGCTAGTGTGGATTAGACACAACTTACATAATCATAGAGGGAATGAAATAACAACCTCTTCACATTCAGAAGTACCGAACAACCAGAAAGACAAGCATCCAAGATTATAAAGAACATCCAGAAGTAGCTAAGAAAGTGGGCATCCAAGAATGGTGATCACATCCAAAGAAGTACTCAATAGTAATCCCTATGTACTATGTCCAAACAAGTACTTTATAAATAATCAAAATGTGCCATGTCCAAATGAGTACTCAAGCAATTAACCATATGTGTTCATAAATATTGTCGCCTGAAAGGCATTGAACCTTGCCATGTCCAAACAAGTATGCAATATGACCATGTCAATGAGTACTCAATAAGTAATCCATATGGGTCCATCGTGAAAGCCAAATAAATATATGTCACATCCAAATGAGGACTCAATAATAATCCATTTACCACGTCCAGATAAGTAAATATGTATCACATCCAAACGAGGACTCAATAATAATCCATGTACCATGTCCAAGCGAGTAAATATGTGTCACATCCAAATGAGGACTCAATAATAATCCATGTACCATGTCCAAATGAGTACTCAAGTAGTTAGCCATGTGCCACGTCCAAATTATGGGTACTCAAGCAATTAGCCATATGTGTTCATAAATATTATCACGTGAAAGACATTGAACCTTGCCACATTCAAACGAGTGCACAATAAGTAATCCATAGGTGCCATGGCCAAACGAGTACTCAATAAGTCATATAACTGCACAATGTGTTCATTGTGAAAGACATATAAGTATACCTCACCACATAAAGGGCAAAATAAAAGTATGCCTTGCTTGAAGATATAAGGTGAGCCAATAAGTAAATACATACCATAAGTCGTCAATAAGTTAATTGACAAAGAAGGAACAAATTGCTCGTCTAGCAAGACCTTGCATGCACTCGCAAATATAGATGAGTATGAAAAACAAAGTAGATGTACTCATCCTGTAGGTATTGTATGTGCATTTAGTCCATTGGATTGTATCAAGGCACCTGTGCAAACCTGCATGTACTCGGAGACACAACTGACTGTGATGAAAGAGAACATATGAGCTCACCCTAGAAACAAACGAGTGCCTTGAAACCAATAAGAAAACATGTGAGAAGAACCTTTGCATATGTCAAGTAACGTAGCCAAGAAGTAATGATATCAAAGCTAAATAGAAAAGAAACATTGAAAAAAAACATGTTAGCATGTTAACAACATAAAACATTTGGCAAGTCCTTTTCTTCCATAGGATGGACCAGCTTATGAAAGTGAAGCTAGTGTTGGATACATGACAAGAATTCAGGCAAGATGTTAGCTTGTAAGAGAGAAAGAATTATTAGATCGACATTTTCTTTTGCATATCCAGCACACCTACATGATCTTTACCCTACTCTAGATCAAATACAATGGATGGCCTATAGGCATGCTTGATTAACAAAAGATGAAAGAGAACCTGCTTTCAAAATCATAAGATAATTGAAAGTAGCTCTCACCTTCAAAATAACATAAAACATTAGGAAATCAAAATTAAATGATAAGATAATCGAAAGAAATCTAGCCTTTGAAATAGTACAAAATATTTTGGAAGCTCCTTTGAATCAATCAGCTCATGCTAAAAGTAAAGCTTGATATAGAATATTTGGCAAGTCTCTTTAACTGAGATTCATGGAAACTTGAATCTGTAGCTAAACTTATTAGCAAAAAATAATAATAGATGTATTATCATTGCGAATAAAACACCAAGCATATGAATGTAGTGGAATACAAATAACATAACCTTTCAAGTGGAATATCAAGAACAAGGCATTGTATTGAACTACGATGATATCATGGTTCCCAATCATGTACAACATTAAAAGCTCTAACATGTAGATATATGTCATACTGGTTGTTAAAAAATAATCAAGTTTTGTGAGGCACCCGAGTATAGATATTGACTGAGCTCTTTGGTTGAAGGACGTTCTGTAAATGTTGAGTAGCAAAGCACTTACATAAAGACTCAGCAAGCAATGAACTAAATAAGAAGCTAATCAGTAAAGGATGCACTAAATAAAACTAGCTTAATATATGTGAAGCATCATTGGCTTTTACTTTTGCAAAAGCAACATGAAACCACAAGTCTTGAAGCACTAAACTCTTGTTTTGACTGATGACCTAATAGAAATCAAAATTTTATTTCATATGGTAGATAATCTTTTGTGCAAGTGATTTTCTTAATCAACTTTTTGGTTTGTCGAACGTATATAATTATCACTACAAAAGCATGTAGATGGGGCTGCCTTACTCTTAAAGATAAGATTGAGACTCTACTTGGCATCAATTAGATAAGATCTTGATCCCTAAAGATTGACTACACTTACAATAATGATCTTGCGCCCTTGGTTTTTATGGACATGAGCGGTGGGTGTTGGGCCTCCTCTTCATCTAAAATTTTCTAAAGTCCTATAGCTAAAGAAGTTTGCTTTACGTGATTGAGCATCTTATTTCTCCATGTGGGCACGTAAAAGCATGATATGCCAGTGTGTTAAATCCAAGGGAACACAAATACTGAGTGCAAGATGGTGTGATCAACTTGTGGATACTGAAAGCGAGAGGGCAACACTGTATCAGGAAGCTTCTTATCATTAAGTCTATTTTTTTCATTGCTTTTTCTTTTGCTTCAAATAGTATTGATTCTATAAAAGTATGAACCTTTTCCATCCTCATGTCTGATAAAGTCCTCTCTGGTTCTGGGTGTTCATTTTCCTGTCTAAACACTCTTCTACTAGTTTATTAACAACATGCAATAAAAAGAAATAACCATAACTTTCTTACCTAAAATTGGATTATAGTGATTTAACTAGTCAAAATAACGGGTGCATTTGCTTTGAACAAGCCATCATGGGCCATTTTCATCAATCATGACCACAGCGCTGATTTGCAATGCATCTTTGATAACTTTTGCATATCAACTCAAAATCTAGCAACGATCAAGTAGTCAAAACGATTAGAAAGAACGTTCTGTGATTGATGGCGTTGCCAGATTGACAAAAAAATATGTTGCTTTCTCCTCACAATCATGCTAGAGTGTAGCCAGGCTTTGATACCATGTTGAGAGGAAGAGAAAGAGGAGAGAGACGGACACAAGAGTTGTGTTGGGCGGAAGATAAATAGGGGAGAGATGAACACAAGAGTTACTCCCAAGGAAGTAATTCTCCTCCTCTTCCTCCTTGCTCTCCTCATCCTCTGCGCCCTCCCCGCCCTCGGTCTCTAGTCTACATGTAGCTTCCTCCTTGCCCTCCTCGCCCTTGGTCTCTCTGCGTGTCCCCAATCCCTCACCCTCCTCTGCTGCATACCTAGCCACTTCTTCCTCAGATTCTGTCTCTCTGTTCGGATCTTTGGATGGGTCGAACGTGCCTTCCTAAGAATGAAACAAGTTAGAAAAATGATAAGAATGAGCGTTGATCGTAAGGCAATCGTGATAGTCAAACGATAACCAAGAGGAATAGGGTATACTCACATGGCGCACCGCCACCCTTTCCCAATCAATGTGGACTCCTTCTCTCTCCTTCTCCTTAAACCATGCCATGGCTTCAATTCTAAAGGACCTTTTGTACTCCTCGTTTTGCCTGGAGGCCTTCCAATCACAGATCCTTGTGGATCCAAATTCAATTAGTTATATATGAATGACAAGACATTGGAATGATTCAACATATTATAAATTCAGTAGAAGATAAATATATACTTTCCACCCATGCCTCGTTGCCAAATCTACCACCGTTCCTAAGGTGAGAAGGACCTATGGTCTGTAGACATATCCTTGTTGCCCTTCGAAGAGGCTCAAATGCATCTGGATTGTCCCTGTAAATCTTCTTTGCTTTCTTCCAATCCTTTGGGTCCACCCTTCCTGGCTTGTGCTTACCTTTGATTATAGCATCTTTTAGTTCATATCCACGAGACCTGAGGAGCTCCCCCATGTGAGTAAGCATGGCATTTGTTTCAAACTCAAACCCTTTAGGATTTGGAAATTGTCTCTTGAGAACTTCTATGCAAGATTCCTTGGCTCTTTTGTCCTATCGTTTCCAAGGTCTGAACATATCATTAGGGAAGTGGGTGAACCTCCTCATGTATCTAGTGACCACCTTCCTATCCTCATCCTATATAACCTCCCCAATGATATTCACTCTATAGGAAAGGTCCTCAGGCAAAAAAAACTCCAAAGGATTTACAGTCAATGGAGTAGCAGAGCTAGAGCGAGGGGTGGTGCAAGCACTTAAGAAGTGGCAAGTAAGCAAGGGAGTGGTCTCTTGATGAGTGGTGAGGGCAAGGGACCTGACTGGTATTGTGTCTCATGACGAAGTGGAAACCTGTAGTAGGGATGTGAGTGTGCATACTCCTCTACATCCCTTGAGCCACCATGGTAGACTTGACCCTTGCTACTCTTCCTCGACCTATGATGGGTATGCCTAGGTGATGAACCCTCAATCAATGGGGCTACATGGGATGGCTATCATAGGTAAAGCCGTCGATGGCCCTGATCTAACCCCGACGGGTATACATACATGAAGGTACAAAATATGGAATGGGTCAATAGGATTTGTATGTCCATGTGTCAGATTGGATTCAAACTCTGCACATGTCTTAACCTTATGGTCTCCATGTTCTTACAAAGTTCGAGTCCCATCTGACATCGAATGTGAGAACTGGGAGGTGAAAAGGCCCATTTTCACCCTTTGCACCTTGTTACATATGTGAAGGTATAAAATATGGAATGGGTCAATAGGATTTGCATGTCCATGTGTTGGATTAGACTCAAATTTTGGCAGTTTTAGTGGTGATCAACATAGATTTTTCAAAAAAATTTGAATAGCATCACCCAGCTTTTTGTCCCATGGGTCAAAGTTTTCTTAGGTGTAACCAATCACAGAACTATTTTTTAGGCCATTTTGGGGCCACGATGCAATGCGTTGGTGGGTGAGATTTTGAAATTTAGATGGACCCACGCTATTGTCAGAAGTTTTTATTTCATCATGATTGCTGCACTAGCGTAATAATGAGACACAATCTTATCATTGTCAACAACGTAGAACACTCGTTTGAGTGTTTGAAACCCTATTTTGTTTGAAAGATACACATGTTGCTACATTTATCATGTGCAAGTGTATTTTTTCAAGGATGCAGTCGACTAGCTGAGGACCTAGAGTTTTGGGATTCATGGATCGTGGGGCAACTGTGACTATAAGGTATGTGGAAATAGCAAAGGGGAGTGTGGTTGCAAAGCTATTCAACATGGTAACATGGGTGTCACTAGTCTTTGGAATTCTATGATGTGCCCCAAACCTCTTGAAGCCAGCTACCACCATGGTCGGTGTCTTTTGAGTGAGTGCAAAAAATGTGGCCCACACAAAATGTCATGCTTGCCACGAGAGATGAATGTTTTTTGTAGAAAGATGACAGTGAAGGTATTTGCGAATGCAGAGATAGGAACCATGTTGCAGGGGAAAAAGAAGAAAAGAAAGGACCTTGTTGGCAAGGAGATGTATTGCAACGGAATTATATAGTTAATGGAGAGTCACCTCAAAATATTCATCAATCACAGCTACACTTGCAGGTGGCAGGCTGAACAGTTCAAAGAGTGTCAGCTGAGGTTTCCCAAAGATGTTGTGGTTTCAATGATGGAATTCACAGAGATCTATTATTTCAAGGGGAAAAACAAGATTTAGTCCATGCACTAGCACTCTAGCTAGGTTATAACTTTTGTCCACATAACATGTGTCTGTATTGGATCCGAGGTGAAGAAGACATTTCATTTTTTCATTTCAGATAACAAGGTGCACAACACCCTCTTTGTCCAGCATTGTTTTATGCTACATCATAGGTGGTTGTCAAATCAAGGGTTGGAGCTAACTAGGCATTGGGTTTGGTCGGATGGAGCAACCTCTCAATTCAAGGCTACAAGACATTCTATATCGTTTCTAGATTTGAAAAGTTGGTGGGTTTGAAGATGACATGGAATTTATTCGGATCTAGACACAGAACAGGTGAGTAGGATGGAGTTGGGGCTATATTGTGAAGAGAGAACTGATACATGAACAACTAAAGACATGGAGCCACCTTAAAAAATGCAAGAGATGTCATGGATTTTTTGAGGACCAACTTGTCTCACGGGGCTCAAGACAGCTATGAATCTAAGAAGAGGAATGTAGCACAAGTGTTTTGGGAAGTTAAGGAAGGAGATATTGATAGATCTATAAAGTGGGACTGTCAACCTATTCCATAGACACAATCCATGCATTGTATACAAGGAGCTTCACAAGGGGTTGTTAGTCAAATAGCAATGAAAAGGTTGTTGTGCTTCTGCAATGCTTGTATTCAAGAGTCTTGGGGACACTGCACGAATAAGAAGCATGTGCCCATTTGGGAATATCACATCATTGTAACTGATGATGCAGGTGATTTGGATACTGATGATTGAGGAGCTCATTGAGAAGCCTCTCTATGAAGGGCAACTTGAAATACTTAGTGATGCTCTTTACATGGGGGACAACTTCACAGTGAATACATAGGTAGACAATGAAAAGGGTGCTGACTTCTACATCTTGAAGTGTACCAAAGCTAAGGAGAAGAGCCAAAAGATTATGAAGGATGCTTGGGGCAACATAATTATTGTAAGATCCTTTGTTGTGAGTCTCTTTTATGGTCATCAAGGTGACCACCACTACAAGCTTCTTGATGATAGACTTGAGGTCATATTATAGTCCCATCTTGTAAGGTTAATCAAGTTTCCATTGGAAGCCATTGAGGGAGAGAGAAACTTGTACTTGATATCACTTGAAGAGTACGAGGTTGTCTACAATAGCATGCCTTATGATCTCTAGACCACATTTTGATTAATTTATTTCCCACGCTTGCTTTCATTTTCTATGATTGTTTATTTGTCTCCCCCAAAAAAGAAGCGAAGTATGATTGTTAGTACCAAATATGTGAGAAACCATTGTATATACATCAGTCAAGTAATGGTCATGATCCATTAGTAGAAGTAATACTTCATGATCCAACCATAGGGCACACGATCCAAGTTACTGATGGGTCAACATTAGCTTGGGTGTAGCCAATCGTAGAACTATTCTTGGGGCCATTTTGGGGCTGCAACACGATGCGCTTCTGGGTGAATATTTGAATTTTGTGCAGACCCATGCTCTTGCCAAAAATTTTCCTAATGTCATGAAGGTGCATTGGCATAATAATGAGATGCAATCTATTTGTTCAAAACACCACATAGCTCAACACATGGCATCTTTGCATCGCTTTGCATAGTGCAGTCTCTGACCTATGCCACCTGATCTCTTATCATCCCGCAACCTTTTGTTGCAACTTTGCCATATGTCACTGGACACGCACCCATGTAGATCATTAAAATTGAAAGTTGGCTTGGAGAGACCACCACGCTGGTTCTTTCATTAATAATTAGATGCAATCTATCATTTTGAACACTGCCGCAATGTAGTCTCTAGCCTAACCACACCTATCATCATGTGGCCTTTTGCCACTTCTTTGCCCGCAGCCCATGCAAATCATAGGTTGGCTTAGAGAGACCACCGTGCTATTTTTTGGCATAATAATGAGATGCAATCTTTCATTTTGAGAATTGCCTCAGTGCTGACCACTTGTCATTGCCCAGAATTCAAGGTTATCTTAGAGAGACCACTGTGCTAGTTCTTAAAGTTATAGCTCCATTACCTATTTTTATGTATTACAGGAGGAGATCTATGAAAAGCACCATGCTGGTTCTTGGAGTTATGTATTTGTGTACCAAGGAAAATGTATTCCGTTTTGCAACCAGGCAGCAAAATGTAATTGACAATATGGCCCTTGAGGGGTCCCCTCTAAGGGCAAGGGCCATATCGACATGCCATTTCTGTCTAGTGGAATCCTAGATATTGTATAATGCATGTAGATATGGCCCTTGCCCTTAGAGGGGACCCCTGATCGGCCATATCATCAATTGCATTTTCTAAATTTTTAATTTTATTTTTGTAGATGTATCTCCATGAAACCACAATGGTGGGGTTGTTAGAGTTATTTTAGCACTATTTTAGTCATAAACCAATGAGATTGTAGTCCTTCTTTCCTGATATTTTAGTCCTTGTTGCAGTAAATATAAATGATGGAAAAAGTACAATTTATCGGGTGAAAATTGATTAAAATAGATTACAATGTGCATTTATGTCCAATAACAAGTTATATAAAAATTATCAACTTATACAGAGCAAAAATGGAATTGAGGATCTTACATTTATAAAAACTCGGCAATTGTTGAGAGCCTTAAACAAAAGATTATAGGTAGCAGCCATAACCATTCAAATACAAATATAAAAGCTAACAACAGTGCATGCTGAGAGGCTCAAAGTGAACAAAAAGAGTTTACATAAATGCCTTAGAGACCAAAATAGACGTGGCTAGTGAGAACCACCACCACTAGGCAGTAATTCTCATTACCATGTCTAATCACTCATTACCATGCACTCTAGCTCTCTAGTGAGCATGTGAGCCGGGTGACTAGTAATTTTTATTGCACTCGTAGTGATCATGCATGCTAAAGCGTGGTGGTGGGTGAGCGGTGGCACGGTGGAATCATAGCCATGAGAGACATGGCTGATGACAGCCACCACCATTAGACAATAATTCCCACAAAAGTAAATCATGAAGCCTAATAACCTCTAAACCCTCATTACCATAATGTACTGCACTCATAGTAATCATGCATGCAAGCCCGATGGTGGTAACTGGAAGCTGAGTAATTGCGGGCCACTGCAGTGGTTGGTAATTAACTAACAACCCGATGAATCTTAGCTGCCACTACAAACATGGCTAGGAATCTTAGATGCCACCACCTCAAATCATTCATTACCATGCAAGTCAGTACTGTCACCTTGAATTATTCAAAATTCGGGCCAACCACCATGGTGGCTCTCACCTTGACAGTAGTCGATCGAGCTACAACCACCATGGTGGCTCTCACCTTTAGTTGAGCTACAACCACCGTGGTGGCTCTCACCTTGACAGTGTACTCAGGCTACAAACTGCTATTTCATTCCCTTAACTGTTTCCTCTTCTATCCCTCTCAAACGTTTCATTCTCCCTTGCAATCTCTAGACTCCACTATTCCATTTCCTTCACTGTTTCATCTTCTATCCCTCTCGACCATTTCTTTATAACTTCAATCCCCTCTCGTAATGGACCTCGCACATCAGTCCAATAGTTCCTCACACAATCATTCCTCCCCCTCTGTAGCATAGTGCGAGACCCTCCTCCCCTAATCTTGAAATTGTGACATATGGGAGCTCCTCTCTCGCTATTCAAAAGCCCAATTTGGATGCTCTCCAAAACTTCACTAGGATGGTGCAGGAGGTGAATGTGAAGGAGGGGCAACTAGTTTGTCAAGGTTAGAAAGTTAGCATCAATGAAATCATGATTGAAAATGCTCTAGGAATTTTTGGAGGCAATTTGCAAGCACACTTTTTTGAGAAGAAGTGGAAGAGATAGGATATTCTAGACGTATACCCCAACACTCATATTAGTAAAGATGGTGGAGTCAAGATTTTGAGCTTGCCAAAAGACCTCCAAGATGTGCTAAAGAAGACCATTCACTTCTTTCCTGATATGAGAGGAACCTGCTAGTTCTGGTAGCTTCAAGCAGTAGTAGTAGAGCAACTGAAAGGACGTGATGTATCTTTCTCAAGGGCAATCTCTAAGAGTGTGTTAACCAACTTGAAGAATTGTGTGGATGGAAAATCCCAATTGTCATCTCAGTCTGCTGGAGTTGAAATGCACCTGATGGCATCTACCCTCAAAGGGATTTTTGTGCGATACAAGAATCAGATGTCTTAGAAGGTGACTTTTCTACAAGAGAAAGCCACCGATGTAGCAAAGGCAGCACAACTTGAGAAAAGTCTCAGGGAAGGTGCAGAAGCCAAGATAGAGGACGCATAAGTGAGGGCTTTGTAGGCACAAGAGAAAGCTGAGGCCGCTACAAAATTGGTCGACATGGAAAGGCATAGAAGAGAAGAAGCAGAGAAGCAGATGAAGGAGCTCCGACATAGGCTCAAAGAAGTGAGAAATGATGGGGAAATGGCAGACAAGGAGCTAGAAAAATGCCAAAGGACCTTGAAGATCAAAGAGCCAAAAAGTAGGGTCTTACAAATGGCTTTGCAACATGCAAAATGCATTGAACATTGAAAAAGACAAGATGATGGAGGTGCTAAAAAGGGAGAATGCAAAACCCAAAAAGGTGATGTAGGAACTGTTGCGAGAGAGCTTCAAGGCTAGGAAGAATGGGGTAGAGAGCAACTAGGGTGGAGAAGACAATGAGGCAGCTCCCTAGGCCAAGAAGGATGTAGAGAGTAGCCATAGTGGAGCAAGTTCTAGCCACCACAGGGGAGCTAGTTCTAGCCACCGCGATGGAGCAATTTGCAGCAGCTACGGTGAGGTTTTTTTTTCTGAAACACTATTGGAAGTCCAAAAAGCAAGTTACAAGACCCTGCAAGATCATAATAGATGTTTGCACGAGCTTGCTGTGTCTTTTGAAAATTATGAAAAGCATTCCATCATCCTACAAGATTTCCAAACTAGAGTGGAAGTCTTGGAAATTGCCCATTTAGATGTTTTTCAGCAATTTACGCAGCTTCAACAGATGTTGAGGGATTCAGATGAAGCTGTTGCATAGAGTGAGCAAAAAGTGGAGGAGATGAAGGAGAAAATCTGCAACCTTAGGATGAGGGAGGAAGGAATCAAGAAGCAACTTCGTCATGTACAAAGCAAGACTGTGGTATTGATGGCCACAATAGTTAAATCAGATGCCTAGCCTACTATACAACAGGGTCCAAAATGCATGGTTTGCCATACCCCCATCATAGACTGCTGTATTCGATGGCCTGCATGCTACCACCCTGTGCACGTTTTTTGCTTTGGAGTGTTTGCACATATATAGAGAATGCCATTTTCCATTGCCCAGGTCATGCACAAATCAAGTGTGCTTGCTTGCTATACCTATCTACGATGAGAAAGTAGATGTTGCAACTCAATTCGCCATTTGGGCAAAAGAATTTAAAGACAAGGAGCTCAAATTGAACAAGGCCAAGACCAAACCTGACTGCGAGAAAATAGATCTTGAAGGGAGGAACTAGCCCCCTTCAGGAAAGGAGCAAGAAGGGCTGAGCCTACAACTAGGAAGCTCAAATCAAGGAAAGAGGAAGTGGCATGAAGGGAAGGGTCAGGCCCCTGCAAGAAGGAACCAGCCCCATTCTAGAAAAGAGCAAGGAGGGATTTACAAAAATAATTTAATAAAACTAGCACACGGTGTTTGTTTGGGATATACTAAAAAGAAGCAGTCGCAATACAAATTCCATTTTGTAGGACAAGTGGACATATTGTTTCCCTGCAATGAGACTACATACATTTTCTTAGTACTATCTCAATCGTCCTCGTCCACCACTACAAGATACCCCAAGATGTGGTCATGCATGTGTAAATCCAATTTTAAGACACTCTTGACCTTCTTTCATTGTGGCAAAAGTTGAATCTGGAACTTAATAGCTCTTACTAGATGAGAGTACACAAATGTTTGTGGTCTCTTATGTAGCAGTTCGTAATTGCAGCATCTCTTGGATGATTTTTTGTACCAAAAAGCTCCAACTACTACATCCCACTTGTCATAGGTTGTTCCCCAATTATCCTTAAATATTTCCTCAACCATGTACTTAGATTTTGTGCACTACAATAGAAAGTATGGGTCACCTTCATCGTTCTCCCTACAATCTGCGTGAACTGCAAAGTTATCCCCCTCTTCTAGAAAATCAATGAGGTAATCAGAACTCTCCCCAAACTGTGGCATGTCATTTGTCTCTCCATTGTTTGTCACTCCATCTGAACGTAGAGAAAAAACTTGAACTTGCTCCTATGTCTTCGCAATTGCAATGTTCTCACAATCGTCATGATCCCCTATGATGCACGCACTATAGAAACAAGAAAGTTTTCTCGTTTTAATTAGTTGGTTGTTTGAAAATCCCCATATGTTGTGCAAACCACGAAATCCTTTAATTTTCTCACAATCGTCCTGGCTTCTCCTTTGCACTTCATCCATTTTCACTTCATGGAACACTCTGCATACTACAATATTCTTATCGCTTTGTTTACTATATGTTGAATGCATGCCTATGGAGAGGTTGGCTGTAAGCCATGCTACAGCATCATGGGCATCATTGAGTTTTTCTTGAGGGCATGCTAATTGATGTTTAAACAGAGCTTGCTTAATAACAGCACTGCATCCATCATGTTCACCCTTGCCATGGCTAGACCCAAAGATATTCCACATCATGTCTAGATCGGTCAGGGATTTGAACCTTGAGACAAAGTAGAATCCACGTGCTAATTTAAATTGAGAGGCAACACCATCTGACCACACCCAATGTTGTTTTATATTTTTTGCATGGGGATTTTCTTTTTTCAACCATTCCGAATGCAGTAGAAAAGCATGTTGCACAAATAGGGTGTCATGTTCCCTATCATCTAAAATATAGAAATGGTAAGTACGTTGCACTAACCTAGACTCCTGTGAGTCAGCAAAAGTAGATTGGCATCACGCATGGAAGAATCAAGAAAATGACTGTATGTGAATTGTTATCTGCTTGTTGTATTAGTGAGCACTTTTTATCTCATCTTATTCTTGAAAAGAATAATTTTTTTGCAAAATCTATGACAAATACAATAGTATCACTGGCAAAAATTGGCAAGGCACATCCTGAACTACTTATCCTGCTAGCTAGCCGTGAAATTGTGAAGCACATATGTTGGGATGGATTGAACATGTGACCTACAAGATCCCTTGGCTGGGTGCCCTTATATAATAGTAGCCATCTCTTTTTATCGAATCCTTCAACATTGACATTTTCAAATTTCCTCCATTTTAGAGCAATGTGGTTGTCTTGCCTCATTTCATGGATAGACATTGAATGTCTTCTTCTTCAGCTTCAAGCTACAATTCTTGCATGTGCTACAAATGCATTCAAACCTATGCCACTCACAGTCCCCCTTTGGACAAACCAGTGGCTCCCACAAAGACCTTAGGCTACAAAACCTGCCCTACCTTGCAACACATGATCCAAGTGGCCTACAGACTGTGCATTCATTGGGGAGGCATGGGCATCGATCCCCATGGATCAATGCTCTGACACAATCAATTCTCAAGTCATTCATAGCTTGTTGGGCTAGGTCAAATTCTATGAGTGTTTTGCAACAACAAACATTCTTGTCTTTGAGTTTGCTGACATACTGTGACATGAAGTAGGGGGTAATAAACTTCACGCACCTCTTCACTTCATGCTGCTTTCAAACTGAGTGATAGAGATATTCATCACTAGGAAAGGGAAATTAAAAAGAAGCTTTTATATCAAGAGACCACACCATACTATCCTCTCTTATATGAGAATGAAGACGGTAACATCCCAAGTGATGTTGTACTCAAGCATAGGGAGAAGGAAAGGATCAATGGAGGCCATAATCTCAGCAAGCCGGCGGTCAGCGCCAAAGAGGAGCGATACGTTATTGAAAGAAGATCTTGCAGCTCAACATGACATGAACTGATATATGTCAAAGAGTTTGAAGAGGTTGATTAGGTCGGATGGGTAGGTTCCGAGGAAACATTGCACCTCCTTCATAGACAACATTACACAGCTCAAAACACTCTCCAAACTATCATAAGACACAAAGACCCATAACTTTCAGCAAAGACATGACATAAAATATTCAAACACATATCCTGATGCGCCTTGAAATGGGCTTCGCTCTGATATAAGCTTCATAAGAAACAGAGAAGCGCTTGAAAAGATATGGGCAGTTTACTGGACGAGGGTAAAAACTATTTGAAAAAGAAACAGTAACACACATAAAGTAATAGATTTTTGGTTTGAAATATAATACAATAATTGAAGACATAAAATTATGGTCCTTGAAGAGAGCTTCATGCTGATATAAGTTTCGTCCGAATCGGACGACCGAGCAAAAAGTTATGAGCAAAATACTAATAGGGGGTCAAACTGTCATGAAAAACACCTCCTCCTTCTACTGTGGTGCTAACTTGAGAGAGTACTACCTCCATGCTTAGACTTCATCATCGATCCAAGTCCCATAGAGGTCACCTAGGAGGGAACAAATAGCTCCCTTTGTGACTCGAGAAATAGATAAACCATGTATGCACAATTTATAGAGATTTTGTCAACCTCCTTCACCCATTTACAATTGTTGCCTATAGATTCCTTTCCCCATTAATCACATAAGCCCGTATGTCACCATCCATGTTCTTTTTGGCTACTCTTGCCATGTGTCCCATCAAAATATGCTCAAGACTCTTAAAATATTGAGAAAGTCAAGAGTCTCCTTACATGGAGCCCATAGGGACCCTCTCTTTTCCATATGTCCACATCCTCCTTATTCCACATGGGAATTCTAGAAGGATTCCTCTTGACTCCACACTCCTCCACATGCCTTACACACGCTTGGCATGTGGCCTCTCTTATATTATTTGAACACATGGACATGAGCCCACCTCTTTATATGACTCACTCTTTCTATTTTCTAAAAACCCCATAATATCTCATACACAAATAACTCTCACCCCATACCAAGGTATTTATAATTCATACCTATGGTATTTACAATGATCCATTACACTCATCCTCTCAATCCCATACAATATCTTAGAAAATAGAAATAAGTGAGAGCTGCTAGCTATCACTTGATACTCAAACTCTTATCAAACATAGAAGAAAACAATACCAATGCCACAGACATACAAACATGGCAAGCCAAACCATAGTCTGAGGAGAATCCAATCTAATCCTACATAAACCAAATGGACTTGAGAAGCAGACTTATAATACACTTATACTTACTTCACTAACACTAACACTAGTAGGATCTAATCTCATTCCTTACCAACACCTTCTTCCTAATAACTTACATCTTAGGATTTTTTTCTTCTTCTTCTTTCTCTGAACGGTCACAAGTACTTAGCTTTGATCAATCCACCCAATGTCCACTGCAATCGCTCATTCCATGAGGTGAAAATTATAGTGGAATTGCTTATCAAGCAATGTATCTTGAGAAGTTCAAACGAGTGCATAAAAGGAAAATTTTCTCACATGATCTTCATCAACAACACTCCAACACTATGACCTTTACACGATCCATGGGACTAGATTAAGGACAGGAAGGGGGGGGTGTTAACCACATTGGTTGGCAATGCCATTTGATGGATGGTGGCAAGTATGTAGAGCTAGGATTGTGCCTTGGAGCTAGATGGGCC
>NC_141606.1:27058251-27061478 GCF_047967505.1 Dipteris shenzhenensis | reverse complement strand
TCACAGCACCCATCCTTATATCTCCCAATTGGGATATTGATTTTCATGTTCATACTGATGGATCCCAGTATGCAATTGGGAGTGTGCTTTGTCAACCTGGTGAACATAAGAAAGACTACCCCGTCTACTTCGCCAGTCGACAACTCAATGATGCAGAGATCAACTATACAACCACAGAAAGAGAAGCCCTAGCAATGGTGTATAGTGTAAAGAAATTTCGGCACTATCTACTCGCAAATGATTTTGTCTTCTACACCGACCATCAAGCCTTGCTTTATCTTGTGAACCGTCCGTGTACCACAGGAAGAATAACCAGATGGCTCCTCTTGCTGCAAGAATTCAACTTCAAAATCGTGGTCCGCAAGGGTGCCCAACACTACATTGCCGATCACATGTCTCGAGTCAAGACAAGAGAAGAAGCCACTGGAGTAGAAGACGACTTACCAGATGCCACGCTATTTCAAATAGATGCTGTTCTAGAATGGTGTGGAGATATCATTGGGTACTTGATGGCAGGAAGACCACCCCCTGACATGAAAGCAGTAGATGCCAGAAAATTGATTCTAAAAGCTGCACCCTATCAACTCATTGCAGGACAACTATACAAGATGGGCAAGGACCAGATATTAAGAAGATGTGTAATGCCTCATGAGATCCTGCCAATCCTGAGTGAAGTCCATGAAGGCATTGCAGGAGGACACTTCCAAGGGGAAGCCACAGCAAGAAAAGTTCTCCTCGCAGGCTACTGGTGGCCAACACTGTGGGCAGATGCCTATGAATATGTAAAAGGCTGTGATGTATGCCAACGAACTATTAAACCACAACACAAAGACTTCAATCCCCTAACAACAGTTGTTGCACAACAACCATTTGAAAAATGGGGGATTGACTATGTGGGTCCCATACATCCAGCAGCAAAAGGAACACAGGCACGCTACATCATTGTGGCCACTGATTACTTTACAAAATGGGCTGAAGCTAAAGCAGTCAGAAAGGCAGATGCCAAAAGCACAGCAAGATTCTTATACGAACATGTGATCACCCGATTCGGATGCCCCATTGGATAGAGGCACACATTTTGTCAATGAGGTAATCCAAGAACTCTTGTCTGGCTTCATGGTCATCCATAGAAAAAGCACACCCTACTACCCCCAAGGGAATGGACTAGCAGAATCCACAAACAAAATCATATGCAATATCCTCACCAAGGTAGTAGAACCACAGCGTTCTGATTGGGCAAAGAAACTGAATGCAGCCTTATGGGCATACAGAACCACATTCAAGGTCAGTACAGGGAACACACCTTTTCAATTGGTGTACGGCCTTGAAGCCGTGGTTCCACTCGAATTTGTAATACCAAGTCTACGCATCGCAGTACAGGAACGCATGGGTGATCACGAGTCCTTGAAAGAAAGGATCTGTCAGTTGGAAAAGCATACAGAGACAAGACTCGTTGCCTATCATGCCATGACAACAGAAAAACGCCGAAGAAAGGCATGGTTTGACAGGAATCTGAAAGCTAAAGACATCAAGGAAGGTGACTTAGTCCTGTTATACAATGCCAAAGTACACAAGGGAAAACTGAAGTATCTAGGTCAAGGACCCTACCGAGTACGAAAGATGAATCCCATCGGAGCTGTGCTACTTGAAACACTAGATGGAGTCCAATTCAACATAACAATAAACGGGAGCCGACTGAAGCGCTACTACATCAACACGCGAGCCATCCCCGACAACAACGAAGATTTGGGAAACCAAGTCTTCCTTAGTTAGGATTAGATTGTATCACCAGCACTCACTCGCATATGCACGTTTTTGCACATATAGTTTGCACTAGATTGTTACACGCACATTCACTGCATATGCACGTTTTTTGCACAATAGGATGTTTGAGTCTTAGTTTCCCTATCAAATCTCACAAATAAGCATATAGTTAGACACATCACATGCACTCACATGATATTGCAGAGGCACATAATAGATTGCATAAAAAATAGTATCACACACTTTCATTCCATACTCTCAAAGCATGCAATGAATTCACAAGCAGTACACGAAGCTATGCCAAAACTCAAGATGAATTGGCAACAGAGTCTGCAGCCTCCGCAACGAGACCCCCGCCAAACATCACATCTGTCTCCTATATGCAAAAATATCAAACTTGCATGCTAATTATCTACAAGCTCAATGCTACGGGTGCAATCGCATCCAACATGTATGCAAGATAGCAAGAAATGCCAGCCTCAACAACGAGACCTCCGCCAAACCTCTTTCCAAGAGGATTCGATGGCAGCGTCCGCAACCTCAGCAACGACATCCCCTCCGATATTCACAGTCATCTACCCCTCCTTAAGAGGAGATAAGCTTCTTGACCAACATCCTTTTATACCAATCCTCAACAACGAGACCCCCGCCAAACATCAAAGCTGTCTCCTATATGCAAAAATATCAGAGTTGCATCCTAATTCTCTACAAGCTCAATGATAAGGGTGCAATCGCATCCAACATGTATGCAAGATAGCAAGAAATGCCAACCTCAACAACGAGACCCCCGCCAAACCTCTTCCCAAGAAGATTCGATGACAGAGTCCGCAACCTCAGCAACGAGATCCCCTCTGAAATTCACAGTCATCTACCCCTCCTTAAGAGGAGATAAGCTTCTTAACTACAGCCTACGCAGATATGGTGCAAAAGCATTACAGCAGGAACGCCTCGCATACCACAAACTAAACAGCCACTGGATTACACACATGGCATTCCAACTCTGAAATCAAAATAAGCCATAACCCGAGGACGGGTAATAAATGGATCCGGGAGTATGTTGACTCTGTGCCAACATGAACTTATGAAGAAAGAGAAGGTGTTACAACTTCTAGGCACAACTTTGTGTTACGACTTTGTGACACAACTTTGTGTTACGACTTTGTGACACAACTTTGTGTTACAACTTTGTGTAACAACTTTGTGTTACGACTTTGTGACACAACTTTGTGTTACGACTTTGTGACACAACTTTGTGTTACAACTTTGTGACACAACTTTGTGTTACAACTTCTACATGTAGAGAGAGAATGTGTTACAACTTTGTGTTACAACTTTGTGATACAACTTTGTGTTACAACTTTGTGATACGACTTTGTGTTACATGCAGAGAGAGAAGCTCTCCAACTTGTATAAATACCCCATAATGGAATGAACCCCACACTCTTGGGGCATTGTGTTGAGTC